>NC_056728.1:562373175-562455675 GCF_019279795.1 Protopterus annectens | reverse complement strand
TTCCTACAGGAGCTACAACTTATTCTCTAGCACAGCCATTGTGTTTCTGGCTCCCTTCAAAATTCTAGAATAACATCTTTATGGCTTAACCCATAAAGTAATTTAATTTCAAGAATATTTTATTCAATGTCATGTGGATTAATTTCTTCTCTTCCAGTACATACTGTTACATTGTATATATTTAAACAGTTACAGTAATGCATGCACATTTCTTTTCTGTCCAGCAGGGCACACTGTTGATACATTTTAACACAAGCAAACCTCACAAATACACTATCAGCACAAGCATCTGTACAAATCAGTTTGATATACAAATGGCATATAATTATTTAGAAAATTCCAGCTAGCTGTGCTGACAAATGTTACACATCAATTGCCCAGTTTTTCCTGGCATGTTTGGCAGTACCTTCTATCTTTGCATCTCTTCCCCCTTTGAAGACTCAAGCTAGTGTTTCAAGTTCCCCTTGAGAAACATTGCTTGAAAAGAATGGGCCTACCTGGAAATACAATACCCCATACCCTGTCTTGAGATTCCATCTCCCTTGGCATTGCTAACCCCACTACAGTGTTGCTCTGTCATATCATATGCCTGCAACCCTAAGGCTCAAGTGTAGTAACTTGGCATTTTGCTGTCTGGCTCAGTATAGCCATAGAGCTCCCTCAGACTCCTCCTGCCTCCAACTGCAAATACTTAACACCAGGGCCTCCCTATCATGGTAAGGTTTCATCATGTTAACACTGTACAGTTTTTGCCTGTGCCTCCTATGTAGCAGTTCTACCATGTAGTTAACATCGCTGACCTTCCTTACCACTTTGAAGGGTCCCTCTCAAGCTGCCTGCAGCTTATTGTGTCTGACAGGAATGAGAACCATCACTTGCTGCCCCACAGCATACTCTCTGGCTCGAGCATTCTTGTCATACCAGACCTTTTCCTGCTGTTGGGGTCCTGCCATGTTCTCCTGGGCCAAGCCCATGAGCTTTCTGATCTTTGTCCTGTGGTTAAGTCATACACCACAACAGACTCCTTGTGGGATTCACACTCGCCCTCCCACTCATCATGGACTGAATCTATAGGTCCCTCTCCCCCTATGCTGATACAGCAACTCAAAGGGTGAAAATCCTGTTGATTTCAGGGGTACCTGACTGTAAGCAAATATTTGTCCCACTCTCTCTTAAACTGGTCTGCAAATGCTCGTAGCATGTTCTGTAGTGTAGAGTTTAATCTCTCCACAAGACCATTAGTCTGGGGATGGTAGGGGGTGGTCTTTAGGTGCTTCACCTTACACTGCTTCCACAGACAAGCCTATAAGTCTGACATGAAACTGTCACCTCTGTCAGTCAATATTTCTCTTGGGGAAACCTACTTTGCTGAAAATCTCTAGCAAAGCATTTGCCACCTTCTCTGCCTCAATGGATGACAGAGCTACTGCCTCAGGGTATATAGTAGAATACTCTACTACCACCAGTACATACATCTTCCCCATGTAGCTTGGGGTACTCAGAGGCCCCACAATATCCATGGCTACCCTCTGAAATGGCTCCTCGATCACAGGCAAAGGCATCAAATGAGCTTTAACCTTGTCTCCTGCCTTGCCTACTTTTTGGCACTGCTTATAGGTCTTGCAGTACCCTGTTATATCCCTTGCAATCCCAGGCCAATAAAAGTTCTGCATAATACGTCTCTTGGTACTCTTTATGCCCATATGACCTGCAAAAGTCATGGGCTATGGCCTGAAGTGCCAGATGGTAGACTGTAGGCACTACTGATTACTGTATTACCTCACCCTCTTGCCCTCCCTCAGGGGTCCACTCCCTACAGAGTAACCCTTTATTTCTGTATACAGATTCCCCTTTTCCTTGAGAATCAGGTGACTAGTTAGCTATCTCCTTCACGCCTGTTAGTGTAGGGTCTGAGAGCTGAGTCTGTCTCAGCTCCCCTTTTGTGACTCTTCCCAGCTCCCCTTTCACAGGAAGTCTGGTATCCTCTGACAGCAGTGCCTCACTGTTAGCCTGGGCACTACCACTCACCTCTGTCCTTGCAGTCACTTAGTCCAAGGGAACATCAGTGCCTATCAGCAGCTGTGGCTTTCCTTCAGGCTCACTGCTACAGGGTAGCTCCCTCCATGAAATATCCACCTCACCAGCCGTGGCTTCAGGTATGAGGTCTGTCTGGGTCTCCTCCAGGCTGCAAGACCCACATGCCTGTCTCCAAGCTTTACTGCATTTAACTGCATGCACATAAGGTACTGCATTATCAAAATCATTCCCTATCAAGACATCTGCAGGCATATCCTCAAAACACACCTACTTGCTTGCTTCCTTTTCCACTCTGACAGTCAAAGTGAAGCCTAGCTAAAAGCATTTGGAATGGGGTCCCCCCTAAAGCAGTGACTGGAGTGGACTGCCCAGGCAAGTATTGTTCCTTCTTAACCACTGCAGACTTCACAATGGTTATGTCAGAGGCTATGTCTGTTTTAGCAGTGGCCTGTTTTATATCCAGTAAGATAGGATATAACCACCGTAACAAGAACACGCAAGCAAAAACTGAGGGTGATGCTAGTCAATGCTAGAAGTCTAAATCTCAAAATGCACTCACTCGAGGTACTCCTTAAAATGGAGAACATCGATATCTGTGCAGTAACTGAGACCTGGTTCAAGGCTCCAGAGAACACCCCTGCACTACCAGGCTATAACTCATACCACACTTTTCGGCTATGTAACCTGGACCAGAACACCAAAGGCGGAGGTGTGTCCATATTCATTAAGGATATCCACACCTCTAGGCTAGTTGCTCAGCATAATGCAGCTGAGGTTATCCAAGTGCAACTAACTCTGGGCAAAACTGTAATCCAGATTGTAGCTTGCTACAGATCCCCCCAGGATTTCTACTCCTCTTTTCTTGATGTACTGGAAAATATTAGGGTTCAACCAAACACGGTAATAATGGGCAATTTCAACTACCCCACCATTAACTGGGAAAACTACTCATGTGCCAGCTCCTTCATTAAACACTTTCTGGAATTCATAAACTCCATTGCCCTGGATCAACTTATCCACACCCCCACCAGAGGCAACAGTATCCTAGATCTAGTCATTACCAACATGTGTGACCGGTGTTCCACATCTGACATCAACGCCTCATTGGACCAATCCAACCATAAGCTAATTACCCTAGCTATCCACATCCTGCCCCCACCCCCCATTAAGGAAACCATGGTAAAAAATTTCTCCAAAGCCAACTTCATACTTCTTAAGACAGAAGTGGTAAACTTCATGACACCCATGCAGATGGACAATACAGTTACAACTACTGAATCCTACACACTTGCACTTTATAAGCACTTACATGGGTGCAAGGATCATGCTATCCCAAACAGAACCCAGACGCTATCCTCCAAAAAAAGGAAGCCAATCTGGTGGTCCCCTGCCATAAACAAACTGTACAACAGAAGGAAGAAACTGTTGCAAAAGAGAGTAAAATCACATGAGTGGAGGAGCTCCCTGGTAAGTCTCAGTAAGAGGCTGTGATCCCTGATAAAATCCTCCAAAGCTAGTTATGAAAACAAAATCACCACTGATTCTAAAGGCAACCACAAAGCATTCTATAGCTATGTCAAGATTCTCAATGGCAATACTCAGATCTGCTCTGAGTTACAGCACAATGACACTAAATATACAGACCCAACTGATATTGCCAACATCCTGGCAGATAGGTTCAGTGCTAACTTTACCCCCCCCTCTCACCCCCTAAAGTGCCCATCTCTATACCGGAAGAATGCAAAGTTCCTGTAATCACGGCTGCACAGGTAAAAACCACACTCTCCAAAGCCAAGAACACAGCATCCATAGGACCAGACAACATCCCAGGCTGCGTTCTACATGAACTACAGAATGAACTGGCACCCCACCTAAGTACCATGTTCAATCATAGCCTCACCTCAGGCTTTGTGCTCGCTGAATGGTGCACAGCGACAGGTATTCCACTCCACAAGGGGGGAGCCACCACAGACCCGGGAACTACCGCCCCATTAGCCTGATGAGCCTGGTCTTCTAGGCCATGGAACACATCATCATGGAACTTATAAACAAAGACATTGGTAATCTCCAAACTCTGGACCCCACCCAGTTCGGGTTTGTACAAGGCAGATCATTTCTCCTAAACCTGATAGACTTCTTTGAAGCAGTCACCAAAGCCATACACGAGGGTAAGGTGGTTCACACAGTCTGTCTAGATCTTGCCAAGGCTTTCAACACCATCCCCCACTCTGGAATTATAGATAAACTAACTAAACTAGGTATAAATCCCTATGTCACAAGATGGGTTGCTAACTGGCTCACTGACAGAACTCACACTGTGAAAGTAGCAGACTCCAAATCTGACTTCAGACCAGTGACAAGTGGAGTACCACAGTTTTCAGTCCTAGGTCCGCTCCTGTTTGGTATCTACTTCTCTGAAGTACAGGCTAACACAGAAGGTCTTTGGCTAACGAAGTTTGCAGATGACTGCAAGCTAGAAGCCATAATCAAAACTCCTAACTATGTGGACATCCTATAAAAGGGCCTCACTGAGACAGATGCCTGGTGTCAAAGTCATAGCCTCAAGCGCAATGCCAAAAAGTGCATTGTCATCCCCTTTGGTAAAAACTATGTACCCATGAACTACAGCATAGGCGGTAGTATACTTAACACCGAAAGTGTGATAAACAGACCTTGGGACACAGGTGGACAGTAGTCTCTCCTTTGATAATCGCATCGCCACAGTAGTCAGGAAATCCTTCTGTGTGGCACACCTCATCACAAAAGGTTTCTCATCCAGATTAAAAGAGGACATTGTTCCCCTCTACTCATCCCTCATTAGACCCATTATTGAGTACAACACCGCTTTTGGTATGTACCTCACAAGACATCTACAACAACTGGAAAGGCCACAGAAATACCTCACAAAGAGGATTACTGGCCTCAAACAGATGCCCTACCCGGGCCGTCTCAAAAAACTCCAGCTTTACTCCATCTCATATCGCCTACTCAGAGGTGTTCTCTGCCTAACATACAAAGCAATGTCAAACCCAGAGCAGTTGGACATGCTCCACTTAAAGAAATCCCAATCCCTCCATGCTACATGCTCTAGGGACCTAAACTTTGTCACCACAATAAACAGAACATGCCAGAGGGATAGATTCCTGTCCCAGAGACTTCCCATACTCTGGAATAAACTACCTATCTATATCAAACATTGCTCCTCATTAGCACTCTTCAAGAAAAATCTTGATGATTGGATGGGAAATAGGAAATTCATCCCAGGGATCACTTCTGTGGCTCTGCTCGACAGTGGCACAGGAAAATAATTTTCTTTGGTGGCAAAAGCCAGGGTACCTTTTTAGCTGGGCTTATATAGGCCCCAGGGCCGATAGCCTAGTACCTACCTATGAACCTATAACCTCTTGTGATAGTTTGGTACCCCTGTTGTCTCCAGACAACTTACCACTGGCATACTGTTATTCCCACCTGATGGGTCCCCCACCTTTTGTTCCCCACCTTGCCTCCATGGACATCTGTATGCTACATGGCCCCACTAGTTACACTTAAAACATTTAACCCGTGATCCTGGCCATGTACCTGAACTGATGGCTTCCGCTGTTACTGGTGGACTCTGTTGGGGGTGGTTTAGGCTGCCCACCATGGGTTTCCTTATATCCATGTGCCGCACTGAGTATCCCCTTCTGCAGTGATGCCCTGCTTTCTAAGTAGAGATCCCTTTTTCTCCCCAGGTCACCTGCAGAGTTACATTCTCTGTCTGCCAACCAGATTCCCATGTAGTAATGCAAAGTCCTAAGGGCTTTTTCCCAGAACAAAAGGTCTGTCAGCCTTTCAAAAGTGGTGACCTGACACCCACTCACCCGCCTATGAACATAAGTGCTTAACTCAGCAGTGTAATCAGACACTTTCATGTGCCTTGCGTCTGTGCTAACAACTTTTTTCTGTAAGCTTCAGGTGTTAACTTAAAGTATTCAAGTAAACACTTCTTTACTTTGCCATAGTTTAAACAGTCAATGTCAGAGAATTTAGAAATTGCAGTTACAGCTTTAACTTGGAGTAAATTATTACCCTCTATAAATTGTGGAAGACATTTACTGACCTTTATTGCTTCTGGGGTTCAGTTATTCCCTTCCCCATTACCTCCATGACCCTGTGAAGAGTCAGCATCTCCATCTCAGGTTGATGCTGCTCCTCATTTTCTTAGGCCTCCAAGTACTACAGTCTGTCATTTTCTTTGGCCTCCAAATGTTGCAGTCTCTCTGCTGATTCTAATTCCATCTGTTTGGCTTCCAGATCAAGTCTGTCTAACTCCAGATGGATTTTTAAGTTCTCTGAGGAAAAAGTGAACTGTCCTGTTTCTGAGGGTGCAAATTCCCATCACTAGACTGGTTATTCCCCTGGGTGCTGGTCTGTGTTGTAGCTGTAACTAAATCTAAAATCATTTCCTCTTTAGTCAGGTTAGCATGCACCAGTCCTTTGGCTTTGCATACCTTGGCCAACTGTTTTTTTTTCAACTTGCCATAATCCTCTACTGACATTTTTGCCTGCTCTCCCTGACTAAACTAAACTAACAAAAATAAATAAAAACTGTTTTGATATGAAACTCTGAATGTTCACTGTGTGGCTTCTGAGAGAATGCACACCTTTAGTGACAACTGCTTACAGGCTACAGAAGCTCAATATCCATACCACTGCTTACCAGTGTGTGATGTCCCAACCATGGGTTAGTAATCAAGAAGCCTGAATCCTCACCACTGACACTGGAGAGGGACATGCACTTGGAATACAACTGGATACACTCAGTATTTCCAAATGCAGACCTCTCTGCATCAAGCACAATTTTCCTTAAGAGCACCCAGGGAACACGCTCAGTCCAGGAGCTGGTTCCTCTGTATACCTGTCCAGACCCCCAGTAAAACTCCCCACTGACACAGCTTAGAGTTGAATCCTTAGCTGTGGTCCAAGCTAAGTCCTCCCACAACCTCTCTGTGAAACCAGTGCTTAGCGTCCTTGCTCCAATTAGCTGACATATACACTCATTGAGATTTGATTTGCACACACACACACACACACACACACACACACACACACACACACACACACACACACACACACACACACACATATCTGGGAAAGGCTGGCACAGATTCACCTGCTGTGCCCCCTTCTACCCAGACTTTAAGGTAGTTATCACTACCACCAGAACAACTGCCAGCTACTTTAAGGCTCATACATGGGTACCCAATTATACTGAGTGAAATTAATATTAATACAAATGGTAATGTTGACCAAACAGCAAGGCTTTCAGCAGTGGACAGAGTTATCACCAAATAAATATATGCAAATACTCTCAAACTTAAATATTTTCTAAAAAAGACCTGCCACAATGAAAAGTTTAAATATATTTAGTTATAAATAATAAAAGAACATGAACATACTAAATATCAATTTACAGTAAACACCAGAGTTTCAGACACAGGAAATATTAAAAGTAACACAGATGGAAAGTTTCACACAGTTATAGAAAAACAGTATTTACCTAGTCTCACTATCTATTCATGATTGACTATAAGAATTACTGTTCCTACTTACTGAATAGAGCAAGGCAAGATGGGTGAGTGGTCCTTGTTGTCAGATCCGAGACAGAATACAGAATGCTTCTGAAACGTTAGTCTCCTGTAATATTAAAACATTATTTTTCTACAGAATAACGTACATCGGGTCATCTGACTGTGTTTCCCATGCTATCACCAACACTAGAAGCTGCAAGGATTTTAGCACCTACATGTCAATCTTACATACACAAGAGCATTGCTCAGATGTGGTACACCTGCTGGAAGCCATAAAACTATTCCACTCTTCCTACAGGAGCTACAACCTATTCTCTAACCCAGACAATGCGTCTCTGGCTCCATTCAGAACTGTGGGATAACATATGGCTTAACCCATAAAGTAATTTGATTTCAAGAATATTTTTTCAAAGTCATGTGAATTAACCTCCTCTCTCCCAGTATATGCTGTTACAATGCATACATTTAAACAGTTACATTAATGCATGTACATTTCTTTTCTGCCTAAAAGGGTACAATGTTGATTCATTTTAACACAAGGAAACCTCAAAAATACATTTTCAACACAAGCATCTGTACAAATCAGTTTGATATACAACTGACATATAATTATTTACAAAATTCCATCTAGCTGTGCTGGCATATGTTACACATCCACTGACCTAATTTTCCTGGCATGGCTGGCAGTACTTTCTGTTGTTACACCTGCCATATGCCAATCCATGCCATGATGTCACATTTTGTATTTAGAGAGTATGCCAGTTTTTTGTGCCACACAAACATGTCTGATTTCTGTACTGATTTGCATAATATAAACCTTCTTATATTTAGTGCTCAAAGTATTCAAGCCTTTCCTCTATTCACTGACCACCAAATAGCAACCCAAGATCCATGCTGGTATTATTTCTAGTGCCTGGTAGAGCTGCCCTTCATCTACTAACTTCAGTTTTATTAATGTGTTTATAGGAGAAAGAATAGTAAAGTAAGACAACAAAAGATTCAAAGTAAACATAGATGATGTAAAAAAATGAAATCATATAGTGAAAGTAAAATAATATTGTAATAATAAAAAAATAAGTGAAGGATAGAATTAAAGATAGAAAGCCAAACAGAATAAAGCACATTAAAGTTAAGTCAGAGAATTAAATTACATGACCTAAAGGCAAAATGAAAAACTCTGTGGATTAAATAACATGCAGACTAATAGTAATAATTAATGGCAGTGATGATAAAGTGCATTAATAATTAATTCAGTATTAAATTAATAAGGAACTATTTAGAGTAATTGTGAGTGATGAAATTAAAACTGTTGGCTAGTATCATAAGTAAAGTAAAAGGAGTCAATGAGAAAGCATTTAGCAGAAAGTTTAGAATAGTAAAACAAAAACAGCCAGTGGGGAAGCATTTATCAGAAAGTTCAGAATGGTAAATTGCAAGTTTCAGACAGATGCATACTGACTTTTTCTGAGCAGGTATCATAAGTTAGAGAAAACACAGCTGATGTAACACATCTTCTGGTCGCATATTGTGTGACTTAAGGAATCACTTAAGCGCGCACACACACACACACACACACACACACACACACACACACACACACACACACACACACACACACACACACACACACCCCTGAAAAAGTCTGGCACCGTTTCACCTGCTTTGCCCCCTTCTACCCAGAATTTAAGGTAGTTATCACTGCCACCTTTAGGCTCATACAGGGGTACCCAGTTATACTGAGTGAAATTAATATTAATACAAATGGTAATGCTGACCAAACAGCAAAGCTTTCAGGAGTGGCCAGAGTTATCACCAAATAAATATATGCAAATACACTCAAAACTTAAATATTTTCTAAAAAGGACCAGCCACAATGAAAAGTTTAACTATATTTAATAATATATAATAAAAGAACTTAAAATACTAAATATCTATTCACAGTAAACAGAGTTTCAGCCACAAGAAATATTAAATACTAATTAAAAGTTTCACATAGAAAAACAGTATTTAGCTAGCCTCACTATCTATTCCTGATTAATTAAAATAATTACTGTTCCTACTTACTTACTTCCTACTTACTTCACAGTAAGACGCTGTCCGTTTTGATTCTCAGCTAGATCGTCTTCTGCGTGGTGACATGCATGAATGGGCGTTGAAGGTTGTGCATCAGGGCTGGCAACTCGGCACGTAAAAATTAACTGGCAATCATTAGCGGACTGGAGTTCCGCTGTGGTGACCTCTAACTGGGAAAAGCCAAAAGACACACACACACTGTTCCTACTTACTGAATAGAGCAAGGCAAGATGGGCGAGTGGTCCTTGTTGGCAAAATACCGAATGCTTCTGAGACTTCAGTCTCCACTAATTTTAAAAGATTATTTCTGTACAGAATGACATAACATACATTTGATCATCTGACTCTGTTTCCCATGCTATCACCAACACTAGAAGCTGCCAGGATTTTAGCACCTACATGTCAATAGTACACACACAAAAGCATTGCTCAGGTGTGGTGCAGCTGCTGGAAGTCATACAACCATAAAACCATTCCACTCTTCCTACAGGAGCTACAGACATTGTGTTTCTGGCTCCCTTCAAAATTCTAGAATAACATCTTTATGGCTTAACCCATAAAGTAATTTAATTTCAAGAATATTTTATTCAATGTCATGTGGATTAATCTCTTCTCTTCCAGTACATACTGTTACATTGTATATATTTTAACAGTTACAGTAGTGCATGTACATTTCTTTTCTGTCCAGCTGGGCACACTGTTGATACATTTTAACACAAGCAAACCTCACAAATACACTATCAGCACAATCATCTGTACAAATCAGTTTGATATACAAATGGCATATAATTATTTAGAAAATTCCAGCTAGCTGTGCTGACAAATGTTACACATCAATTTCCCAATTTTTCCTGGCATGGTTGGCAGTACCTTCTATCTTTACATCTCTTCCCCCTTTGAAGACTCAACCTAGTTTTTCAACTTTCCCTTGAGAAACATTGCTTGAAAAGAATGAGCCTACCTGGAAATACAATACCCCATACCCTGTCTTGAGATTCCATCTGCCTTGGCATTGCTAACCCCACTACAGTGTTGCCCTGTCATATCATATGCCTGCAACTCTAGGCTCAAGTGTAGTAACTTGGCATTTTGCTGTCTGGCTCAGTATAGCCATAGATCCCCCTCAGACTCCTCCTGCCTCCAACTGCAAATACTTAACACCAGGGCCTCCCTATCATGGTAAGGTTTCATCATTTTAACACTGTACAGTTTTTGCCTCTGCCTCCTATGTAGCAGTTCTACCATGTAGTTAACATCACTGACCTTCCTTACCACTTTGAAGGGTCCCTCTCAAGCTGCCTGCAGCTTATTGTGTCTGACAGGAATGAGAACCATTACTTGCTGCCCCACAGCATACTCTCTGGCTCGAACATTCCTGTCATACCAGACCTTTTCCTGCTGTTGGGGTCCTGCCATGTACAACAGACTCCTTGTGGGATTCACACTCGCCCTACCACTCATCATGGATTGAATCTATATGTCCCCCTCCCCTATGCCGATACAGCAACTCAAAGGGAGAAAATCCTGTTGATTTCAGGGATACCTGACTGTAAGCAAACAGCAGATGAGACAAATATTTGTCCCACTGTCTCTTAAACTGGTTTGCAAATGCTCCGTAGCATGTTCTGTAGTGTAGAGTTTAATCTCTCCACAAGACCATTAGTCTGGGGATGGTAGTGGGTGGTCTTTAGGTACTTCACCTAACACTGCTTCCACAGACAAGCCTATAAGTCTGACATGAAACTGGCACCTCTGTCAGTCAATATTTCTCTTGGGGAAACCTACTTTGCTGAAAATCTCTAGCAAAGCATTTGCCACATTCTCTGCCTCAATGGATGACAGAGCTACTCCCTCAGGGTATATAGTAGAATAATCTACTACCACCAGTATATACGTCTTCCCCATGGAGCTTGGGGTACTCAGAGGCCCCACAATATCCATGGCTACCCTCTGAAATGGCTCCTCAATCACAGGCAAAGGCATCAAATGAGCTTTAACCTTGTCTCCTGCCTTGCCTACTTTTTGGCACTGCTTATAGGTCTTGCAGTACCCAGTTATATCCCTTGCAATCCCAGGCCAATAAAAGTTCTGCATAATACGTCTCTTGATACTCTTTATGCCCATATGACCTACAAAAGACATGGGCTATGGCTTGAAGTGCCAGATGGTAGGCTGTAGGCACTACTGATTGCTGTATTATCTCACCCTCTTGCCCTCCCTCAGGGGTCCACTCTCTACAGAGTAACCCTTTATTTCTATATATACAGATTCCCCTTTTCCTTGAGAATCAGGTGACTCCTTAGCTATCTCCTTCACGCCTGTTACTGTAGGGTCTGAGAGCTGAGTCTGTCTCAGCTCCCCTTTTGTGACTCTTCCCAGCTCCCCTTTCACAGGAAGTCTGGTATCGTCTGACAGCAGTGCCTCACTGTTAGCCTGGGTACTACCACTCACCTCTGCCCTTGCAGTCACTTGGTCCAGGGGAACATCAGTGCCTATCAGCAGCTGTGGCTTACCGTCAGGTTCACTGCTACAGGGTAGCTCCCTCCATGAAATATCCACCTCACCAGCCATGGCTTCAGGTATGAGGTCTGTCTGGGTCTCCTCCAGGCTACAAGTCCGACATGCCTGTCTCCAAGCTTGACTGCATTTAACTGCATGCACATAAGGTACTGCATTATCAAAATCATTCCCTGTCAAGACATCTGCAGGCATATCCTCAAAACACACCTACTTGTTTGCTTCCTTTTCCACTCTCACAGTCAAAGTGAAGCCTAGCTAAAAGCATTTGGAATGGGGTCCCCCCTAAAGCTGTGATTGGAGTGGACTGCCCAGGCAAGTACTGTTCCTCCTTAACCACTGCAGACTTCAGAATGGTTATGTTAGAGGCTATGTCTGTTTCAGCAGTGGCCTGTTTTATATCCAGTAAGATAGGATATAGCCACTGTAACAAGAACAGGCAAGCAAAAACTGAGGGTGGTGCTACTCAATGCTAGAAGTCTAAATCTCAAAATACACTCACTCGAGGTACTCCTTAAAATGGAGAACATCGATATCTGTGCAGTAACTGAGACCTGGTTCAAGGCTCCAGAGAGCACCCCTGCACTACCAGGCTATAACTCATACCACACTTTTCGGCTATGTAACCTGGACCAGAACACCAAAGGCGGAGGTGTATCCATATTCATTAAGGATATCCACACCTCCAGGCTAGTTGCTCAGCATAGTGCAGCTGAGGTTATCCAAGTGCAACTAACTCTGGGCAAAACTGTAATCCAGATTGTAGCTTGCTACAGATCCCCCAGGATTTCTACTCCTCTTTTCTTGATGTACTGGAAAATGTTATGGTTCAACCAAACACCGTAATAATGGGCGATTTCAACTACCCCACCATTAACTTGGAAAACTACTCATGTGCCAGCTCCTTTCACTAAACGCTTTCTGGAATTCATAAACTCCAATACCCTGGATCAACTTATCCACACCCCCCCACCAGAGGCAACAGTATCCTAGATCTAGTCATTACCAACATGTGTGACCGGTGTTCCACACCTGACATCAACGCCTCATTGATTCGATCTGACCATAAGCTAATTACCCTAGCTATCCACATCCTGCCCCCACCCCCATTAAGGAAACCATGGTAAAAAGTTTCTCCAAAGCCAACTTCATGCTTCTTAAGACAGAAGTGTTGAACTTCATGACACCCATGCAGATGGATAACACAGTTACAACTACTGAATCCTACACAATTGCACTTTATAAGCACTTACACGGGTGCATGGATCGTGCTATCCGAAATAGAACCAAGACGCTATCCTCTAAAAAAAGGAAGCCAATCTGGTGGTCCCCTGCCATAAACAAACTGTACAACTGAAGGAAGAAACTGTTGCAAAAGAGAGTAAAATCCCATGAGTGGAGGAGCTCCCTGGTCAGCCTCAGTAAGAAGCTGCGATCCCTGATAAAATCCTCCAAAGCTAGTTATGAAAACAAAATCGCCACTGATTCTAAAGACAACCACAAAGCATTTTATAGCTTTGTCAAGAATCTCAATGGCAACACTCAGATCTGCTCTGAGTTACAGCACAATGGCACTAAATATACAAACCCAACTGATTTTGCCAACATCCTGGCAGATAGGTTCAGTGCTAACTTTACCCCCCCCTCTCACCCCCTAAAGAACCCATCTCTATACCGGAAGAATGCAGAGTTCCTGTAATCACGGCTGCACAGGTAAAAAACACACTCTCCAAAGTCAAGAAAACAGCATCCATAGGACCAGACAACATCCCAGGCTGCGTTCTGCATGAACTACTGAATGAACTGGCACCCCACCTAAGTACCATGTTCAATCATAGCCTCACCTCAGGCTTTGTGCTCGCTGAATGGTGCACAGCGACAGGTATTCCACTCCACAAGGGGGGAGCCACCACAGATCCTGGGAACTACTGCCCCATTAGCCTGATGAGCCTGGTCTGCAAGGTCATGGAGCACATCATCATGGAACTTATAAACAAAGACATTGGTAATCTCCAAACTCTGGACTCCACCCAGTTCGGGTTTGTAAAAGGCAGATCACTTCTCCTAAACCTGATAGACTTCTTTGAAGCAGTCACCAAAGCCATAGACGAGGGTAAGGTGGTTCACACAGTCTGTCTAGATCTTGACAAGGCTTTCAACACCATCCCCCACTCTGGAATTATAGATAAACTCAATAAACTAGGTATAAATCTCTATGTCACAAGATTGGTTGCCAACTGGCTCACTGACAGAACCCATACTGTGAAAGTAGCAGACTCCAAATCTGACTTCAGACCAGTGACAAGTGGAGTACCACAGTTTTCAGTCCTAGGTCCTCTCCTGTTTGGTATCTACTTCTCTGAAGTACAGGCTAACACAGAAGGTCTTTGGATAACAAAGTTTGCAGATGACTGCAAGCTAGGAGCCATAATCAAAACTCCTAACTATGTGGACATCCTATAAAAGGGCCTCACTGAGGCAGATGGCCTGGTGTCAAAGCCATGGCCTCAAGCTCAATGCCAAAAAGTGCATTGTCAGCCCCTTTGGTAAAAACGATGTACCCATGAACTATAGCATAGGCGGTAGTATACTTAACACCGAAAGTGTGATAAGAGACCTTGGGACACAGGTGGACAGTAATCTCTCCTTTGATAATTGCATCGCCACAGTAGTCAGGAAATCCTTCTGTGTGGCACACCTCATCACAAAAGGTTTCTCATCCATTTTAAAAGAAGTCATTGTTCCCCTCTACTCATCACTCATTAGACCCATTATAGAGTACAACGCCCCTTTTGGTATGTACTTCACAGGACATCTACAACAACTGGAAAGGCCACAGCAATACCTCACAAAGAGGATTACCGGCCTCAAACAGATGCCCTACGTGGACCGTCTCAAAAAACTCCAGCTTTACTCCATCGCATATCGCCTACTCAGAGGTGTTCTCTGCCTAACATACAAAGCAATGTCAAACCCAGAGCTGTTGGACATGCTCCACTTAAAGAAATCCCAATCCCTCCGAGCTACACGCTCTAGGGACCTAAACCTTGTCACCACAATAAACAGAACATGCCAGAGGGATAGATTCCTGTCCCAGAGACTTCCCATACTTTGGAATAAACTACCTATCTATATTAAACAAAGCTCCTCATTAGCACTCTTCAAGAAAAATCTTGATGATTGGATGGGAAATAGGAAATTCACCCCAGGATCACTTCTGTGGCTCTTCTCGACAGTGGCACAGGAAAATAATTTTCTTTGGTGGCAAAAGCCAGGGTAACTTTTTAGCTGGGCTTTTATAGGCCCCAGGGCCGATAGCCTAGTACCTACCTATGAACCTATAACCTCTTGTGATAGTTTGGTACCCCTGTTGTCTCCAGACAACTTACCACTGGCATACTGTTATTCCCACTTGATGGGTCCTCCACCTTGCCTTCATGGACATTTGTATGCTACATGGGCCCACTAGTTACACTTAAAACATTTAACCCATGATCCTGGCCATGTACCTGAACTAATGGCTTCTGCTGTTACTGGTGGACTCTGTTGGGGGTGGTTTAGGCTGCCCACCATGGGTTTCCTTATATCCATGTGCTGCACTGAGTATCCCCTTCCTGCAGTGATGCCCTGCTTTCTAAGTAGAGATACCTTTTTCTCCCCAGGTCACCTGCAGAGTTACATTCTCTGTCTGCTAACCAGATTCCCATGTACTAATGCAAAGTCCTAAGGGCTTGTTCCTAGAACAAAAGGTCTGTCAGCCTTTCAAAAGTGGTGACCTGACACCCACTCACCCGCCTATGAACATAAGTGCTTAACTCAGCAGTGTAATCAGACATATTTTCATGTGCCTTGCGTCTGTGCTAACAACTTTTTTCTGTAAGCTTCAGGTGTTAACTTACAGTATTCAAGTAAACACTTCTTTACTTTGCCATAGTTTAAACAGTCAATGTCAGAGAATTTAGAAATTGCAGTTACAGCTTTACCTTGGAGTAAATTATCACCCTCTATAAATTGTGGAAGACATTTACTGACCTTTATTGCTTCTGGGGTTCAGTTATTCCCTTCCCCATTACCTCCATGACCCTGTGAAGAGTCAGCATCTCCATCTCAGGTTGATGCTGCTCGTCATTTTCTTAGGCCTCCAAGTACTACAGTCTGTCATTTTCTTTGGCCTCCAAATGTCGCAGTCTCTCTGCTGATTCTAATTCCATCTGTTTGGCTTCCAGGTCAAGTCTGTCTAACTCCACATGGATTTTTAAGTTCTCTGAGGAAAAGTGAACTGTCCTGTTTCGGAGGGTGCAAATTCCCATCACTAGACTGGTTATTCCCCTGGGTGCTGGTCTGTGTTATAGCTGTAACTAAATCTAAAATCATTTCCTCTTTAGTCAGGTTAGCATGCACCAGTCCTTTGGCTTTGCATACCTTGGCCAGCAGTTTCTTTTTCAGCTTGCCATAATCCTCTGCTGACATTTTTGCCTGCTCTCCCATACTAAACTAAACTAACAAAAGTAAATAAAAACTGTTTTGATATGAAACTCTGAAACTCTGAATGTTCACTGTGTGGCTTCTGAGAGAATGCACATCTTTAGTGACAACTGCTTACAGGCTACAGACGTTCAGTATCCATACCACTGCTTACTAGTATGTGATGTCCCCACCATGGGCCAGTAATCAAGAAGCCTGAATCCTCACCACTGACACTGGAGAGGGACATGCACTTGGAATACAACTGGATACACTCAGTATTTCCAAATGCAGACCTCTCTGCATCAAGCACAATTTTCCTTAAGAGCACCCAGGGAACACGCTCAGTCCAGGAGCTGGTTCCTCTGTATATCTGTCCAGACCCCCAGTAAAACTCCCCACTGGCACAGCTTAGAGTTGAATCCTTAGCTGTGGTCCAAGCTAAATCCTCCCACACCCTCTCTGTGAAACCACTGCTTTGCGTCCTTGCTCCAATTAGCTGACATATACACTCTTTGAGATTTGATTTACACACACACACACGCACACACACACACACACACACACACACACACACACACACACACACACACACACACACACATACACACACACACACACACACACACACACCTGGGAAAGGCTGGCACAGATTCACCTGCTGTGCCCCCTTCTACCCAGACTGTAAGGTAGTTATCACTACCACCAGAACAACTGCCAGCTACTTTAAGGCTCATACATGGGTACCCAATTATATTGAGTGAAATTAATATTAATACAAATGGTAATGTTGACCAAACAGCAAGGCTTTCAGCAGTGGCCAGAGTTATCACCAAATAAATATATGCAAATACTCTCAATATTTTCTAAAAAGGACCAGCCACAATGAAAAGTTTGAATATATTTAGTTATAAATAATAAAAGAACATGAACATACTAAATATCAATTTACAGTAAACACCAGAGTTTCAGTCACAGGAAATATTAAAAGTAACACAGATGGAAAGTTTCACACAGTTATGGAAAAACAGTATTTAGCTAGTCTCACTGTCTATTCCTGATTGACTATAAGAATTACTGTTCCTACTTATTGAATAGAGCAAGGCAAGATGGGTGAGTGGTCCTTGTTGTCAGATCCGAGACAGAATACAGAATGCTTCTGAAACATTAGTCTCCTCTAATATTAAAACGTTATTTTTCTACAGAATAACGTACATCGGGTCATCTGACTGTGTTTCCCATGCTATCACCAACACTAGAAACTGCAAGGATTTTAGCACCTACATGTCAATAATACACACACAAGAGCATTGCTCAGATGTGGTACAGCTGCTGGAAGCCATAAAACTATTCCACTCTTCCTACAGGAGCTACAACCTATTCTCTAACCCAGACAATGCGTCTCTGGCTCCATTCAGAACTGTGGGATAACATATGACTTAACCCATAAAGTAATTTGATTTCAAGAATATTTTTTCAAAGTCATGTGAATTAATCTCCTCTCTCCCAGTATATGCTGTTACAATGCATACATTTAAACAGTTACATTAATGCATGTACATTTCTTTTCTGCCCAAAAGGGCACAATGTTGATTCATTTTAACACAAGGAAACCTCAAAAATACATTTTCAACACAACCATCTGTACAAATCAGTTTGATATACAACTGACATATAATTATTTACAAAATTCCAGCTAGCTGTGCTGGCATATGTTACACATCCACTGACCTACTTTTCCTGGCATGGCTGGCAGTACTTTCTGTCATTACACCTGCCATATGCCAATCCATGCCATGATGTCACATTTTGTATTTAGAGAGTATGCCAGTTTTTTGTGCCACACAAACATGTCTGATTTCTGTACTGATTTGCATAATATAGACCTTCTTGTATTTAGTGCTGAAAGTATTCAAGCCTTTCCTCTATTCATTGTCCACCAAATTGCAACCCAAGATCCATGCTGGTATTATTTCTAGTGCCTGGTAGAGCTGCCCTTCATCTACTAACTTCAGTTTTATTAATGTGATTATTGGAGAAAGAATAGTACAGTAAGACAACGAAACATTCAAAGTAAACATAGATGATGTAAAAAAAAATGAAATCATATAGTGAAAGTAAAATAATATTGTAATAATAAAAAAAATAAGTGAAGGATAGAATTAAAGATAGAAAGCCAAACAGAATAAAGCACATTAAAGTTAAGTCAGAGAATTAAATGACATTCCCTAAAGGCAAGATGAAAATCTCTGTGGATTAAATAACATGCAGACTAATAGTAATAATTAATGGCAGTGATGATAAAGTGCATTAATAATTAATTCAGAATTAAATTAATAAGGAACTATTTAGAGTAATTGTGAGTGATGAAATTAAAACTGTTGGCTAGTATCATAAGTAAAGTAAAAGGAGTCAATGAGAAAGCATTTAGCAGAAAGTTTAGAATAGTAAAACAAAAACAGCCAGTGGGGAAGCATTTATCAGAAAGTTTAGAATGGTAAATGGCAAGTTTCAGACAGATGCATACTGACTTTTTCTGAGCAGGTATCATAAGTTAGAGAAAACACAGCTGATGTAACACATCTTCTGGTCACATATTGTTTGACTTAAGGAATCACTTAACTATATTGAACCTTATGGATCACCCCTTAAAGCAAGTATTTGAGTCTAATGTGTGTAACATAGCTGACAACACTATCAGTACTTAAAATATTGATAACATAGACTGCCACTCTTATGGTAATTTAGTGTCTACTACTCAAGTGCTCTGACATGCATGTTTTCTAGTACTTAACATTAAACTAGTCATCATATAATTTATGAATTGTATTGGTGTGCACCATTATTTCCTACATTGATATACATATTGCTGGATGACCTAAGTACCTGAATTCAAAATCTTATGCAAGAGAAAGTCTGGTTCTGTTTGAAAGTCTATGCCTAGAAGACAACATTGGGGGAACTAATACAAGATAAAGGAGCCTAGTACATTGAAAAAATATAAGTAATGAAAAGTGACAGACATAATAAATAATATTTTTCAAGATACATTAAATACGCTTTCCCTTTTTATCAGAATTTAGCCATTAATTTCTTCAAAAATAACATTGATATCTGTACAGGAAGTAGAAGATATATGCATGGTATTTTGACATTCAGGCTTTTTGAAGGATGTTAAGTTGTAAGTTTTGACAAATGAGCTTGTAAGGTTTGCTTTTCCATGATTGTTGGTTTTTATTATGGGCAATATCCTGTCTCTCTTGTGTTTTCGTTAAAGTTGGGCTCTGAAATGTCACTGTGTTATGGTTTTACATAGCAGTATTTCGAAAGGTCAGGCTTTGCATTCTGCACATGTTTTGTGAAATGATGATTATTCATCCACTCAACCATACTTCATTGCTTCATGATTAGACATGCATACATGCATGGGACATTCTGCACCAGTTGAAATGTTTTCCTTTTACATTGGTGGTGCTTTCTGGCTAATCGAATATGAGTTATGTAAAGTTGCATATTTCTGTGTGAATTGAGATGGTGCCTACAGTTGTCACCCATTGCATATGTTTTATTCCCTTCAAACGATAAAGACATGTAGACTATGAGTGGTTGTTGGTCCTTTATTGCTGTACTTGTACAGTTAGGGCATATTTGTATAACATGAGGGCAGCTGGCTTTATGTCACAGAAAAATGGAATGTCAATTTGGCATGTTAATTTCCAAGATTCTGAACCAGAATCTAGCACCCGTTCTGACAGGGCAGATTCCTGAACTCCTGTAGTGGCACTCAATATTGACTTAGCATGATTAAATTTTGGTGGGGAACTGTGTCATGACTGTCCACTGAAGGTATTCACAGCGGGTCAACCTCAACAGTGATGTTATCAAGGGCAATGGATAATTAACTTGGCTGGACAAATAGGATGTCACTTTTCACCTTCATTCAGGCTGTTTAATTTTAGTGTCTGTGTAAAGGAATCAAATAACGTACTAGAGTAGTTTGCCCTGAAGCTGGGATGCAATGCACGATCCTATTCGTTCTTGTATAACCCAATCTTGTATCTTTCTGTATCTTGAATTTCCCTGGATGCAAATGGTGGACACTTCTTGAAAAACAGCCCGAGAATAACTATCTTATAGAAGAAGGCTCTGTTTAATGTGTTTTGCAAAGGAAAACTTGAAAGGAAATATGTAGAACATTCATAAGCTATATTGTACTGCAGTTCTGAAAAAAGTCAAATAGAAACATAGCTGTTGTTGTTTGTCTTTCAGCTTTTCCCGGTTAGGGACTGCCACAGCGGAACTCCAGTCCGCTAATGATTGGCAGTTGTTTTTTGTTTTTTTTATGGTGTCAAGTTGCCAGCCCGACGCCCAACCTTCAATGAAGGCATGCCCATTCAACGCATGTCTTTCGAATGCCCACTCAAATGAGGGGAGGACATGCAGACTTCACACAGAAGGCACTCCCAACCCAAGCCGAGAATCGAACGGGAGAACCTCTTGCTGTGAGGTAACAACGCTACCGCTGCACCATCGCGGAAGTATAGCAACGTAGAAAATTATAGCTTATTAAAAAAAAAAAAAAAAAAACACTTGGCACTATCTAGCTTCCCTTCTTCAGTGTAGCTTTATACCAGTGCAGTGCTACCTTGAAATCTGCACGTCTGGTCTCACTTGGTCACTTTTTGTGGGATGCTGTCCTCATATTTAAAACACTTCAGTAAAATAAAATACTAATACTATCTGCATTCATTTGCACTAAGTCATCTTAATTGTGCTCTGAAATTTGTGTGCTTTTCCTTTGCTGACAAATGGTGCCCTCCAACACTTTGATTTTGTGAAGAAATGTAAACATTTCAGTTACCTTACTCCTGTCATTATGTATATTCATCTTCATGACTGTTGAACTTTCTTTGTAGCATTTGTGTGAAGAGCCTCTGACATGTTTCTGTCCATGAAGAGCTGGGCCCCATGCAGTGACATAATAATGTTTAAGATATGGGGTCTTGTCACTTGTTTGTATAGAGCTGTAAACCTCTTTCTGCTGCTTATACCTCTTCCGGTGTTTCCCAAAGTACTTGAAACTTTCCTTAGCATCTCAGGCTGACTTGTCACATTCATCTTGTATTTGTTGCTGGCAGTATTTAACCTTAATGAATATTTTTTATATTTAATTTATTTGCATTAAATCTAAGCTTTTACACATTATATCCTTCATTTAGTTTTGTTGAACTCTGCTTTGTCCTGTCAGCTGTGCCTAATATATCTGTTACCTTGTAGGACTTTGCTTCATTTGCATAAAGGCACATTTTTCACTCTAGTTTTTCAATGGCAATTAGAGATGAAATAGGATCAGTCCTAGCACTCCCTTCCTCTGGAAAGCCACTTATTTTTACCCTACTGTACATTTCATTTATGATAATTGTGATTTGATTGCAAACATATTTTAACCCTGCTTACTGTCATGCCATCCATTTTAAAACTGCTTAACTACTGTTTTAAATAAACCCCTTGCACTACCCCACATTGAAGCTGTCTAGTATCCTGCTATCCTTCAGGCACAAATCTTTCTTTCATAATGAATTTTGCTGTCTTGCAGGCCATAGATATCAACTAACTTATCTGTAATTACTCATCTTTGTCCTTTCCTAATCCTTTGAGAGGTAAAATGAAATCTGCCCTGTATTTCTTTACTTATTTGTTAATGTAATGGAGTAGGAGAACGGTCCAGTCTCCCTTTTCAGTTTTGAATTGTCAGAGGTAGACGATTGTTTCATGTTTTTTGATCAAAACGATTACCTTAAATGCTTTTAAGTAAATATTATACATCTTAGGAGTACAAGAGTGCAAACTAAGAAACTTAAAAATAAAAGAATACTAGTTAAAACAGAAATGGTGATTTCTAAGCATGTATCTTTGACCATGCAGAAAACTCTAAATATGGGTCAGTGATGTACACTTAGAAATCATTTTCAACAGGCCAGATTTCTCCTGCAGGCTGCCAATTGAATATCTAAATTGTAGCAATTCTGTCTTTTCTCAGTGTTTTCCTTCCAAACACCACTCTCTTGCTAAGCTTCAGTATCCCTTTTACATTGTTTCTTTCATCCGTTTATATGTGCTTGTTCATTTGTGTGTGTGAGAGTATATATATTTACACACACACACACATATATATATATATATATATATATATATATATATATGTAAGAGAGAGAGAGATGTACACACATTTACTCAGAAACACATCTAAATGCTTTGCTTGTTTGTTGTTTTTCTTCATATTTATTGTTGCTCTTTTGATTCACTTCATCTTCATTGCGTCAGCTGATAGACCTCTCTGTTTCATTTTCTTTGAGATTTGTTGTACAGTCATATTTTTCTTTATTTTTCTCAGCCATCTCCATAAATAAGACATTTCTTTCTTTTTGTTGACCCGTTTCATTCTTCATTTGGTGATATGTTGCTTGTGTAATACTATTAATGATTTTTCTTTACTGTTCCATTCCATAGCGTTTCCTACATTTGTTGGCAGCACTAATTTGAGGCACTGCCTCATCTTGGTAAATTGTAGTATAGTACATTTTTGCATGAGTGGTCATTAAAGCAGTATTTATCGTGTACTATAAAATGTAACAGCCATTTCTCCACATAAATGCACCAAGTTCCAGTTGACAAATTTTCTCTTCAGCCCCATTATTAAACACTTGCTTCAGGATCAAGTCTTCCGTTTGTTTTTTTTTTTTTGTTTATTGATGGCTTTTTTGGACTGCGCCATAGAGGACACTGAGAATTATTGCTTTCTTGGATTTCTTTAAGTAAATTTGCCCCAGTTCATGTCTACCATATTTTTGCTACCCTGCAACAGTATCTCCGTTTTGTGTACCATTCTAGTGATTTCTCCTTTCACTTTCTTGTCTCTTTCTACTTAGGTTCATAGGTTCATAGGTTCATACTAGGCTATCTGCCCAAGGGCATTTATAAGCCTAGCCCATAGTTATGTGGCTTTCGCCACCCCTTTAGTTTGAATAAAAACTATGCCTATCATTTTGCTGTGCCTCTGTCAAGCAGTGACACTGAAGTAATCCCTGGGGTATATCTGCAATCTCCCATCCATTGGTCAAGATTCCTCTTGAACAAGGCCAGAGAGGTGCTCTGCCTCACATGTACCGGGATTTTGTTCCACAGCATAGGGAGTCTCTGGGTGATGAATCTGTCCCTCCAGCACGTTCTATTTATAACCGTGTCAAGGTTTAAGTCTCCGCCCTTGTGGTTCTGAGGGATCTAGATTTTTGAGGTGAAGCATATTCATCAAATCTGGGTTTGACATGGCCTTATATGTCAGGCACAGGTCACCTCTGAGCAAGCGGTATGAGACTGAATAGAGCTGGAGTTCTTTCAGTCGGGCAGCATAAGACATATTTTTGAGACCCTTTATCCTTTTGGTGAGGAACTTTTGGGGCCTTTCAAGCTGCAGCAGGTGTCTGGTCAGATACATTCCGAATGGGGCATTGTACTCAATCATAGGTCTAATGAGTGATGAGTACAGGGGGACGATGACCTCCCTTGATCTAGATGTGAATCCCTTCATGATCAGGTGGGCGATATAGAAGGTTTCCTAACTACTTTAGCAACATGAGTGTCAAACGAAAGGCTACTGTCAACCTGGGTCCCCAGATCCCTGATGACTTTTTCTGTGCTCAGTGGATTGCCACCTATATGGTGGCTAGGGGTAACCTTGTTTTTCCCGAAGGGTATGATTATGCATTTTTTGGCGTTTAACTTCAGGCCATGGCTCTGGCACCAGTTATCCGTTTCTGTGAGGCCCTTCTGGAGGATATCTGTGTCAGATGTGTTTTCGACTATGGCCAGTTTGCAGTCATCTGCAAACTTTGTCAGCCATAACCCTCCTGTGTTTGCTTGTACTTCAGAAAAGTAGATGCCGAACAGGAGTGGACCCAGGACTGAGCCCTGTGGGACACCACTTGTGACAGGCTTTGAGTCTGACATGGCTCCAGCAACTCTGACCCTGTGGGTTCTGTCACTTAGCCAGTTTGCAACCCATCTTGTGATGTATGGGTTTACATTCAAGCTGATAAGTTTTTCGATGATACCTGAGTGGGGTATTGTGTCGAAGGCCTTTGCCAGGTCGAGGTAGGCTGTATGGACTGCCTTTCCCTCATCAATGGCCTTGGTGACTGTCTCGGAAAAGTCAACCAAGTTTAAGAGGCATGATCTGCCTTTGACAAAGCCAAACTGGGTTGGATCCAAAGTCTGCAAGTTCCCTATGTCTTTATTTATGAGTTCCATTATGATCCTCTCCATGGCTTTGCAGATAAGGCTTGTCAATCTAATGGGGTGGTAATTTCCAGGGTCTGTGGAGGCACCGCCCTTATGAAGTGGGACCACAGGCGCGTCGCCACTCCTTGGGTACGTATCCTGAGGTGAGGCTAAGATTAAACAGCTGTCCTAACTGTGGGTTTAATTCCTCGTTGAGTTCGTGAAGCACACAGCCGGGGACACCATCCGGTCCCATGGATGCTGTGTTTTTGCCTTAGTGAGGGCAGTTCTCACCTGGGCGTTGGAGATGTTTGGGGGGCTACAATCCTCTGGAATAGATATCTCTCCTTTTGGGGGGGAGGGGGGGGGGAGAAGTTTGCACTGAACCTGTCAGCCAGTATGTTGGCAATGTGTGTAGGTTCAGTAATTTTCACATCATTTTGAACTAATTCTGAGCATATCTGGGAGTTTCCTCCTAGGTTTCTAACATAGCTAAAGAAGGCCTTATGATTCTCTTTAGAGTCCTTGGCGATTTTTCTCTCAAAATTTGCCTTGGATGATTTTATGAGAGCTCTTAGTTTTTTACTTATAATGATCAAAGGTGTCTTACCTTTCAAGGATTTTGCTCTATCTTGTAGTAGCTTCCTCCTTTTGTTGTAGGACAAAACCAATAAACTTAGTTAAGTGACCTTTAAGTAACTGCTAATCTGATTATCTTCTCTTTACTACCTGCCAAGTAATCAATACTGCTTTTTTCCTTAATTGATTGTTTATTGGTTTTGCTGATTTAGTTGCCTCTGCTGTGGATGGAGCTATGCCTCCTTTTTTACCTTCTTTGTGGTTTGTAAACTGATTGACATTTCAGTTACAATTCTTAGTGGCTGCATTGCTGGTAAGTTTGTTTTGTTGAGTATGTTCTTTATGGGAGTTATTGTAAAGTATTCTTTGACTTAGCATTATTAACCTTGTTAACACAAATAATGAAATTAAAAGTATTTGCCAAAAATTCTCTACGTGTAGTAAGAGCAGGGCACTTTTTGTGTCATTGTGCTTTTCTTCTGTAACATTCTTTGTAAGTTTACTGGATCTTAAAATACGTACTTTTACAAAGCTCTGTAACAGCATCAGTTCATTGATGTTTTGTGACTAGTACATTTCTTGTTCTTACTGTTCCAATAGTATGTGTTGTTTCTTTGCGTTTCTTGATGCTGCGTGTCTTCTACCTGAGTTAGTTCAAATGATTTTAGAAAAAAATGTTTTGTCTTGCTTTCTAAGATCATAGTTGCTGTAGGTGCTAGCCATTTCGAAGTGTAGGTCTGCTTTATCATAAATCTATCCATCTTTGAAGCCAGAGCCCAAAAGCACGTCAGGTGCTTCACCCAGGCAGTGAAATCCTTTTTTGTGAGGTAGTCTCACTGAGCCCTTTTATATAAACTGTTAGAGAATGATAATGTTTTGACATATGTTTAAGACTCCTGCCTGATACACTAAGTTAATACTTTATAATTCTTTAACACTCTTTATTTATAGCAACTTTTTAAAAATGATTTCCATTCATCACCACCATCATTTCTACAGTCTTTTTCATTTGCTTCCTGCTATTTCCTTACATAGCAATGGGCAAGCACATTAATATTGTATCTTTTTCATGTTTTAATTGCTCCCACATTCAACAGATAAGCCTCACAATAGTATTTGGTTCATTTTCTTCTGTGGCTATATGCTGTCTTCCTGCAGACCTCTGTTGTAGAAATAGTGCCATTTATATTGGCCTAAAGGATTCCCTCCTTTGGGATCTTTTGTTTCTGGCATATATCTATATGTATATATGTATAGGTAGATATAAGTAGATTAGCTATATATAGTATATACATTTCTGCTGGGAAGGCTTTTGGTTTCATCCATGTGTCGTGCTATGGTTACCTTTATAGAAGAGTCTGTGTTTGATAAATGGCAAATGAATTATGGAGGAACATACTTTTATTCCATTGTCTTAGTCCTCCCAGAGCCCAGTGTAGTCCAGGCTTTATTTTATCCTGCTAATCTCTTAGGTTTTGGATAGGACCTTGGTGAAGGATATGTGCTGTGCATTTCTAGTATTGTTTAGTCTCATTACATATTTAAACCTGCTAGCAACCACCATCTATATGTCAAGTTACTTTAGGGTATTGCACGAGGAATGCTTTGTTGATACTCGGGACCATAAGTTTAAAAAGTTAAAGTAATTCTCTCAGATATTTTATTTTTTCCAAGTAATGTTGTGATTGTGTTAAGCACAAAACACCTTTGGGTAAGAGCACTTTGAGTGTCAAGAATGGAAGGAGAGAGAAATTGTATAAATCATGGAGCAGGCTGCTATATTTTTTTTTGTTTTGTAATGCATATTCATATAATTATAGCATGTACAAGACCATACAAAATTAGTCTAGAAAAAACAACTTAATTTCTGTAAAGAACAGACTGTACTGATCATTTGTCAAAAATGCAATAGCATAATTGGATATTTATGGCCTTTAGCTGCATGTAAACTGCTAAAGCATGGAATCCAGTTGTTAAAGCAGATTCAGTGGCTGCATTCGGGCAGTTTCTTTACGCATTTGCTTAACTTATTTTTAACTGGTGTTTATTGATTTTATAATGAATCAACATGCATATGCATAGAGGATATGCATACTAAATAATAAATGTTCAAGTACCATCAGTTATTATGATTTACTGTATGCATAATGAGTAGCTGTTTGTCATGGGACTCCTGCAGTGTTGAGCTAAGGTGAACACCACAACAAGCCACATGTCTTTCACATGAACTGTATAGAATGCTCATTCATATGAGGAGTAGAAGCTTTAGCTTGCAGAGTTTTGTGTATGCATATTTGATTTGAAAAAAATATATATACTTCAGAGTGTAGTGGGGTTAAATAGCATATATCTACTGACATTAACGTGCATCTGTTTTCAGCTATATTCCAGTCCAGTGGTAAGTATATTTCAGATTTCATGACTTCCTGTCTGCAGATAGTGTAACTTCTTGTTAAGTTAAAGTATGTTTATGTCCCTGTTTAAAAAAGTTGCCATAAATAAAGTTTTAAATTTTAAGTAAAAATGTTCTTCTAACATCTGCTGGCCATTTACATTATATCTGTGTGCCTTGAGAATAGAAAGTCAGCTCATTAATTTTTCTAATTTTTCAAACAGTGAAATTTATGGCTGTTTAGCACAGAGCATTAAGGCTATGAGCTGCTAATAAGCTTCATTTTGTAGTCTGGATGTGATTGGCTCAGTTTCCATTTGTCTACAGTGCAGCTCTGAGCAAATTACTTAACCAGACAGTGCTCCAAGGTCACTCATGAAAATAAGCTTGTGCCTGATGGGTTTACCCATTCATAGATTCCCAGATTTCTCAAGGCATAGTCAGTCAGTAGATCATAATCACTTTGCCAATACCCACCCTGTTATGGCACCACCTGCCTGCATGAAGGCAGAACAAGTCAAGATGAAGATGGGAAGGCCTTTGGTCAACAGCAGGGAAGAAATTGCACTTAAAATAACCATACCTTGAATGGGATTCCAGGAAATGAGAGGATGTAAGCACTTGGGCATAGGCATGCACATATGGCAACTTAGAGGATCATGAGTTCACCTGAGTGTGTATTTTTGGGATGGATTTTCAGATTTTATTCTTGTTAGACAGTTTCTCCCTTGTTGTTGTATCTATTGAAGAGTTGGATTGGAGAGGTTCAGGAGTTCTAGTCTGGCTTTCAGGATGGTGAACTAAACCTAATTTACTAGTTATAATCAGGTAGAGAAGGCAGAAATATTCTGGATGACCTCCTTCCCTGACTTGATAGTTTGAAGCATATTGTTTTACAGGACTACTGTGGGTAGAAACTGAAAATAAAAATGTTCTTGCTATGATGTCCTACACAGTGTAAACCTGCAAGCAACACAATAACTACATACCACTAATTTTATTTTATTATTTATTTATTTATTTATTTTATTATTTTTTTTTTACTCTGCATGCCATGATAGGACCAAACATGCCGATATGATTTTTGTTCTTGGAAGGCTGCTTCTTTCCCACAATGCACTGTGAAGACTCAGCTAATGAGATTACAGTACTTGAGTACAACAATTGAGAGTACAAAGATTACATTATAGTTGCATTCATTTAGAATAGAAGTAATGAGAAATACTGTGAAGTCCGAGAATCCTCAGTAAAAATACAGTGACTCTTACATGTTTTTTCCTGCATATCTGTTACAGCATCTCTGAAAAGTTCTTGCGAAATGATAAAGAAATAACTGAGGTAATTGATCCTTTTTAAGAAGTGATATTTTGTGAGTTTTCAGTTCCTGTATTTCCTTTCTTGAGTCAGCCAGAGTATCATATTTCCTGACTTGCAAAACTCAGCTAATTAGTAGTGTTACTCTTGGTGGTTATCACATTTATTTGCATTCCGAATACAAAAGGCTTGATAGGGTAACAGCCCAAAGGAAGGGATATAATGCAATTTTATGTGACAGCAGAAAGTCAAAGAACTATGAATTTTGTGCCTGAATAGCTTTATGACCTCAATGGGTGTACAATTGCAAAAAACAAAGCTACAGGTACCTTGCTATGTGTGCTTTCCTTAGGAAAAAGGTTTCACATGTAATAGATGAAATGATGGAAAAGCAAGGGAGACAAATCCTAAAGAAAGTATCACAAGAATGCATTCAGTCCCAGCATGGTCTACACTGAGAAACCTGGCTAGGATAGAAGTGCCACAGAGGGAGAGAAACAGTTAAATCATGCTTTTTTAAATATGTGAATGTATGGGGATCATTCGCTAGGAAAATACATACACTCGGGGTGAAAATGTCTTGTTTATGGTTGGAGCTGGGGCAAAGCCATTTCCATGACATGACTGATGCAGTCCAACAGGTTTATTTGGGAAAACGAGAAATTTCAAACTTTTGTTGAGAGCCATTATGTATATATATATATATATATATATATATATATATATATATATATATATTACAGCTAGGTGAACTGGACTGCAGCTTGGTTAACTTTTTAGTTACAGTTCATGTACTATAATATGTTTAGAGGCATAAACATCAAAATATATAGAGTAGGAGTAGACCAGTATTAGGCTAATCTTAATATAAAAAAGTAAAATATAGCGAATGCAGTAAGATATAATACTGTTATTTTAAAGTGTTTTTCCATACTTTATATATACATTGTGGCACTTTGTAACTTAATTACTGCAATGCATTTTTAAAACAATATATTCATGCACTTTTTGTTATGGATATGCCCACATATCCTGGGATAGCAAGAGGGTGCATCTATGGACGATAATGGACAAGACCCTGCAGATGTGCTGTGACATGTCGTTAAAGTCTGTAGATGCACATCCATGCTGTCCCCACATTGACATCACCAAGAGTAAAGTTCATTTAATGTTTGATGATGTCACATAAGGAAAATTGCATTTTACAACATTTTTTTTTTTTTTTATTTAAAACATGACCCCATATAACAGGAATGACTGGGAGGAAATATAACATGACACTGTCGGTACCACATGCTGTGATGCATAATGTAAGCACAAAACTGCTGGGAAACATTTTAATTGTAGTTATTTATTATTCTGGATAAATGGCCAGTGAATTAATAGTTCATGTAAAATGATATAATTGTATATATACACTTAAATATCATGAAGTATGGATTTCAGTTTCACCTTAAATTGCCCCATGGTTCCCCTGAAGTGGGCAGTATTATCAGTTATTTTATAAAATATAAACATAATGTCAGATTAAACCAGGCAAAAGGCAATAATGGTGCTAAGCGAGATGCAGAATCTACACTTGTTTTTGTTGTATATAAGCACTGAAAGTAAACACCTTTACAGACTTTGTTGAGTATATTTTATTGCAAAATAGCAACAGTGGGATTTTATGGGTTTTGAGGCATATTCTTATCAGAACAACATAATTCCATTAAAAAAGAAGATTATCCACAGTAAAAACTAACAGGTTATGAAAATGAGATTTAACTTTGTTGTAATCCAATATTCAGTATTTATTCCCAGAGTATGAAAAAGAAATATTTACAGGGTATGACATTTGAAATTTGATATTCCTTTTGATAAGGTACATGCAGAATGATGAACATTTTTGCTGTATTATTTTCATTAGCAGTGGTAAATCTAGGGCAAATGCCTTTCCATTACATTTTCCAGATTTGTTCTTGTGAAATCCTATTTGTATTGTTAATGAATGATAGTGCTCAACAATAAATTTTTAAAGATCAGTACCGAGAAGTATTTTTTCATCTTATGGGTGTATTACAATGTCAACAGTTTTGTGTTTAAAGTTTCATTATGTGTTTGCCGATTCCTTTGGTGTTGTTGTAACTGAAGTGGTATTGTTTTCCAAACTTTAGGCCAAAAAAAATAGAAAATACTACAAATTAGAGTGCTCAGGAATGACCAAAGATATTGAGTAAGTTCAGCTTGACCTTTGTATTCTAGGTAATGTCCTAGTCTTCATCATCCAACACAAGAATATACAGACATCTCTATAAAATAACTTATAAATTAGAATAATACCAGTTATCAATTTGGCTGGATTGTGAATGGGTAGCCAGCCAGATTTGAAAACAGTAATGTTGTGATAAACTTGCTTGGATGTTCTAGTTTGTGAGACTGCAAATGTTATTGAGAGTTGTTATAGTGTATGCATGCTTCTTTTAGAAATAAGGTACACAGTCAAAAGCTGGAATTGAAAAATGTTTACCACTTTCTGCCTAACATCATTAGTTAGCAACAATAAATTTTCAACAGTATATAGCAAGCAGTGAGTTGTTTTACAGTTCTGGATTGTGTAATGAAAATTTAAACACTGGTATTTTTTATCTTTTATAGACTAATTGTACCACTTTGTGGTGCAGAAATACTGCACTTCCTCTCCATTATGTTGAGATCAGGATAGGTCTCAGTGGATCATAGGAAATGCTTGGCAATTGCATTAGAAGACCATTTATAAATTGCCAATACCCTCCTTCATACTTTACCCCCTTCTCAAGAAAGGCAAAGCAAGTCACTTCTACATTAAAATTCTGGGGACCCATCTAATCATCCAGGTTCAATCTAAGGGATATTTGGGTTTCACTTTGTTTAATTTGCAGTGGAAGTCTCTTCAAGAGGTGGATAAGCATTGGGTAGTAAATTTGTCTCTTCAGCACATTTTATTTATGTGCTGGTGGAGAATTAAGCACCTGGTTCTGGTACTAGTGGGGCAATTTAATATCTGAAGATACGGGAAAGCAAGGAAGACAGGGTCCCTAATGACACACAGACCAAAGGCACAGTAGATCATCCAGCAAGAGCCTATAAGAAATGGAGATAAAATATAGCACTTCTAGCCTTTTCTGTTCGTTTTAGGCCAATAATCTTATTGGTTAAGAGCCTCTGGAGCCTTTCCACTTGTTTAATATGTCTAGAAAGGTGCATCCCAAGAAGGACATTGTACTCAATGATTGGTCTAATTGGGGATGCGTACAAGAAGTATGATATGCCTTTAGGAATTATTTGTGCTTAATAGATGGATTTTCTTACTATTGTTGATACATGGTGGCTGAAACAGAGGGAAATAATGGCCCAGGTTCCAACATCCCTGACTACATTATAATTTTGGTGTGGAGCATGAAGAATGTTTCAATGATTAATCCATAAAATACAACTTTGGCATCAAGAGCATTAAGATAATATGCACTACTGTCCTTCTTATGGGTCTCTAACATCCACATCCAAATTAGACTGCATGGTGTTTACTTACAGTGTGACTATCTCTGTGAACCAATGTCTCTCAACACACCCTGTATCTATAGAAACTACCTTTCACGCAAAGTATTACTTTCAAACGCACACATACACAATTTCCAGGGAAGACTGGCAGAATTCTCCATTTTCCCAGAACTTTCTCCCTGCCATGGTAGCACTGCCACTGCCTTAAGGTAGTCAAGGACTTGCAGTTACCTGTCTTCTCTTATCTTACCAAATAAAATCTATTTTACTAGTAGTCATTTGAAGCAATTTTTGAAGGTATGCATCCTACATCTTCATTATTCATCATTCTAAGGAATGGCACCCTCTTCTTATCTAAGCAGCAGTTTATAAATACACTTGTAGTAAACAAATACCAGCCACAAGAACTTAAATGTACCGTTCCTTGGTAGTTTTTTTTTTTTTTTACAATCTGAAGCAATTGTTGTTTCTAAATATATGTTGTGTATAATTTCCTTAGTAATGTTGCTGAATCAATATTATTCCAGTCTGTTTCTGGTACATTTAAGTCCCAAGCTAATATTATTCTTCCTTCCTATGCTTCATGCAAGAAATGTAGGAATTCCTCTAGGTCATCAGCAATTGACTTTGGTGGTCTATACACACCAGCAGTTGTTATATGTTCCACGCTTGCATTCATTGTCACAGTTACACAATATATAGTATTGCTGTTTTCATTGAACATGTAATAATCACAGGTCTCATAACTGTCTTTAATCCCTATCATGACATTTCCACCTAATTTTTTGTTAGAATGTTTGTTACAGTAAAAACATTTATACCCTGACAAAACATTGTTCTTTAACAATGTTTCATAAACAATAGCAACATCTGTCTTGTAGGAACGTAGCAAATTTTCCAATAAAAAAACTTTGTTACTAATGCTCCTAGCATTAATAACCATCAGAGATGCATCAAATGTTGCTATCTGTGAGCTGTTAAATTTTCGACCTGCCAAAAATCCTGCCTAGTGTTTGTTAAATATTGCAAAATATCTAATTATCTTCCCTGATCCTGACAAATGCACACCATCCTATCTGAACACACGTGTGCCCAAAACTAGGCCTGGATGCTCTATACATTTCCATTTTTAAAAACAGGACATTTTATTCCATGTAGGTATGTACTTAAAAAATATTTTCATTCACGGTGACATGACTATCCTTTCTTCATGTAATTTATGAAAAATGCATCCTAACACCCAATACAAGCTATTCTATCTAAGAGGGCTGTAAGTTCCCTACTAACAGTCAGAGAGTCCTTGCGGATGAAATTATTTATACCGACATGAATAAAAACAGATTCATACTTCCTTACATTAAAGATGTTCCAAGGCTTGTCTCACATCTTCTGTTTTTGCTCTTGGCAAGCATAACACTGTTCAGTGTTCATTATCTTCTCTGCAAATGTTAGGTATCAGTTCCTCTAATAACTGAATCTCCAATTACAAGAATATATTTTCTGACCAGATCTTAAGAATCTTCAACTTCTAATTCTATTTGCTCTATCAGTTGTTACAAAGGAATGATCTTCATCACCATTAATCTTATTAATCCCACTGTTTTCATTTCGTATTATATTTGCAAGCATATTTCAATATATCTCATAGTGATAGCTCTCATCTTTGTACATCCACAGCTTGAGCCATGTAGTCAACATCTGTTGTTCTCGTCTTTTTTCTTACAGTAATTTTTCAATCCTTCCACGTTCAATTTTGAAATCTTCCTTTTCACCTTCCCTTTGCCTTTCTAACTTCTGTTTTATAAAAATGTTGCCTTTTTCTGTAGGCTGAAGTTTTTCTGATAGAAAAATGCTATCATCCCCGTAATCTATGTTTTACATAACAAAACAGTGTCCTTTTTAGTGCACATTCTCTTTACTTTACAGGCATTTATCGGTTTATTTTTCTTCCTTGTTATTTTTTTGTGAACTTCTTCCTTTCTTTCGTTTTATGTTTACTTCTAAACACTCTGAATCCTCAGATTGCTGAATATTTGCATCCAGAATTCCAAAGTTGTCAGGGCATCATCTTGTTTCATAGAGGTTAAATGATCTTTGCAGACACTAGATGCATCATTTCCTAAATGTCTTTTATTTGTTCTATGCCTAACATTATTTAGTTCATCAGTCCAGTCATTAATATATGAAACAACAGTTCTCCAAGCCATGCCAATTGCACAAGTGCAATCGCCATCAGTAAGTCTTACTTCTAATAATGGCAAGCAAATCATCCAGCTTTTGACATGAGGAACACAGATCACCAGTGTTATCAGTTGTTACCTTTAAATATGCATAACATTTATTACACTGTACAAGATATCTGTGCTTTAGTAAATCATTAATTGCATACTCGTTTAAGAAATCCATATTCATCTTCAAACAAATAAAAAATTATAAAAGAAAAGACTAATCAAAATCAGTTACCACAGAATTTAAAGAGGACTTAAATCAACTTCTATTAGAAAAATCACACAAGCAGTATAGAGCTAAATACTAAAGTAAGTACAGTAAAGTTATTGCTCTGTTCGTTCAAGTTCTGAAAGTCAGAAAAAAGCTATAATTCCTATTCACTGTTGCTCACAGTCACTTCTTTTTAACAGTAAAGATCAATAAATCAAAACCAAGATAGGATTGTTTACATAAGCAGTGGATTGTCCACTCTGCAACCAGTATGTATAACTTTATAGCTGACTAGTCCTCTTGGGATGGCTGGAGCCTGCCTGTCTATAACCTATCCCTTTCTAATAACCAACACTAAAAATGAAAGGCAAACACATTTCCAGAACATAGTACAATTCTACCTGTTCTATCAGCACTGGAGGATGTTTTAGTCACAGTCTTTAACTTGCCTGACAGTCAGCCTACTATCCTCAAGAAAGCAGATAGAGTGTATACATTTCTTTGTCTTTTTAAGATGTTATCCCAGATCAGACTCAGCAGCTGTTGCTTTAGTGAACCCAGCTGCTGCTAAAATCTGGTAAGTGCCAATCCATCTCCTTCTGACAAGAATGGGAAGCCTTTTGATAGATTTGGGAAAATGTATTTTTTCTGACACACGTTTTTAGAATTCACAGCTGTCAAGCTCATATGTTAAAGTTTATGCTTCCTTCCTTTAAGAATATGAGGAATATTTTGGCATCTGTTTTCTCTTCTTATGGAAAATCTACTATGTGTAATTTGATTGCTTCTGTGTTTCAAGTGGCTACTCACTGTTTGAAATGTGCTTATGATTCTGCTGATGCTACTTCCAGGGCTGTGACCACTGGAATTGTTATGGGGGCATTTGCTAGGTTGCATTCGCAAAACCTCCCAGATGTCAAGAATGACATTTTGAATTCTCCCTGGATAGAGAATTAGTTTTTGGGCTCTTTTGCAAAGGTCCTTAAAAAGTGTGATGTGAGAGGTAAGCTGATTTAAGGGATCTCTCATATTTTTCAGCCTACCTTTTCCAAGTTTCCCAATGGGTTTAATGTTACCCCTACAGCCTTCTTTAAAAAAAGCAAAATAAAGAGACCCAGCATGTTGCTGGTAAACACAAGTTTAAAAGCCAATAACAGGGTGTTCCAAAAAGAAAGGAGGAATCCCCTAGAACAAAGGACAGTCTAATATGTCTGAATGAGTGTATTCAGGATCCCCCCCCCACCCCCACCCCCACCCCCCCCCACACACACACACACACACACACCACCCTGGCAAGTCCTTAATCTTTCCAGCAAGCCTAAATCTGCACTTCTGTCTTAAGTAGCAGATAGTTTCAGACAGATGCGTTCTGAAAGTAATCCATCAAGGTTTACAGATGGCAGCGGGAGTCTATCACACCTTTTCAAGGCATCCCTAGCCATGCATTAGACAAAATTCCTCTTTTCCCACCTGTCATTCAGCATATGTTGTCTCAGGGGGGTGATTGAAGTGGTCCATCATCCTCAGTTAGGAGAAGGGTTTTTATTCAAGAATATTTCTAGTGCTAAAGAATAAAGATTCTTGGAGACCATTTCTGGATCTTTCTTTTCTCAACTTCTTTGTGATAGTGTCCAAGTTCAAAATGTTATCCTTTCACAGCTTGTTTTATCTTATTCCCCTTTTTGAGTTTTCTGGTGACTTTAGATTTCTTATTTAAAGATCATATGCAACTATTTCTGCACTTACCTGCATTCTTGATCTCTCTTCTGGGATGACAGAATTGCTGCCTGATTTGCAAATCCAGTTTACTGGATATTCTGTTGTTTTATTTTACTGTTATTTCTTCCTCTCACTCTGGCTCTCCATGGACTTGAGAGTGCAGTACTTCCAGTCTTTACATAATCACACTTGATGGTTTGATGATGCGCAGGTGGATCTTTCCTGCACTTCCTGTACTAGTAGGTTGGGTCTCTTACCTCTGTTTTTTCTCAGTAAGTAAATATCATGTTATTGCTGTACATGGGCTGAGTGCAGTATGTCTGTTTATTAATGGAACAGGTTTTTCAGCAGTAAAATTAACTATAAACTATGAAAACTGTAATATATAGCATACGTGTCTGACTGTAATCTGTAGTGATTGACTAGAAAATCAGAAATTTTATGAAGGATGAACAGGGTAAAAATATGAGACAAAATCTCAAAATTTTGCAAAAATCATTGACAGATAACGAGTAAGATTCAGTGACATTAGGCAAAATCTGAGACAATTAAGATTCATGGACATTGTGTTACACATGATGTGCTTCTGTGACAGTGAAACGGAAACAGACTTCTCATTTGTTTCCCCATAAAAGGAATGGAGAATGCATGGGAGTTTCAAGAATGGATCATCCAACAACATGTAACTAACCTTAAAATTGAAAATTAGACAAAAAAATACAAGTAAAACTTCCTCGATCTGAAAATCTGCTCTCTGTATGCTTTCCTCTATAGCATTGACTAGATAATGGAGTCTACTGACCCTGATGTGACGTGAGCATGTCAGAAAGGAGGCAGGACTTCCTGCAGAGTAATCGGCAGGGGGTTGTGGGTGGAGCATGTTATGGCTATAGACGGCATTTGTTTGAAAAGATCTTCCTTAAAAGAAAAGTGAGAATGCAAATATAAATGACAGAAAGACAGCCAAGGTAAACAACTACTGAGGAAATGCATTTTGAGATAAGATAGGTACTTTGATTGTGTCAGTTAACACGTTATCTTTAAAAGATGCACATCATCAAATTCCTATAGATCAATAGTTTGACGTTTCTTAAGGTCTGTGACTGGATCACATTATTAGTTCTCTGTATTACCCTTTGGTCTATCCACTGCTTCAAGGATATTCACAAGTTGTCTAGCTCCTGTGATAGCCTACTGCAGACTATAAGGGAGTCACATATTTTTTTAGTTAAATAAATTGCTTATCTTTGTAGTCTTTATTAAATTGTCAAGAATATCTCAGCTAGTAAGGTGTCCCCTACATAGACTAAGGTTTCAGGAGAGTATACAAAAATCTTGTCTGACTCTTTCCCACAGGATTGTTTTCCTGGAGGTGTCTAGAGCTTTTCTTCCAAATGAAAAAGTTGATTTTGTGTCTAGATCATTTCCTGAGTTTTTCCACTCAAGCTACTGTCTCAGCCAGGGAAAGTCTAGGATTTTGGGTTCCATGGCTTCTGTGGTCCTCATGATCCCTCTTGCAAGACTCCACATGAGAAAATAATCCATTGTTACCTGAAATGTGTCTTTTCCCAACATCAGTATTCCCTGATCTACAATTTTTGGGTTTTTTGAAACTGGAGATTAAGTGGTGGAGACATCAAATTTGTTGGAATCCGTGTTTCCCATTCTCTATCTCTGCTTCAGTGCAGTTGGTCAAATCAAATGTGTTGGACTTGCCTGGGGAAAAGTGTCTATGGAGACAGAAGTGCTGGGACATTGGAACAGAAAAGAAAGACCAAAGCAAACAAACATAAAAGAGAAATTGGCACATATAAATGCTGTCAATGCCCTCAGTCATCTATGGCCCCTGGGACTTCTAGAGGTATTTACTGACCACACCAAAATGATGTGCTATATAAACAAGTAAGGGTGAGCCAGGACTTAGCCTCTCTGTAGGCTAGCTATGGTTTTCTGGGATATAGCTTTTCAGCTTGATCTGACTCTACAAGCATCTTACTTAATGTCACTGCATAACTTTGTTGCAGGCAAGCTGAGTGGGATCAGGACAGACACTCATGATTGAAAATTGAAACATGGGATCTTCAAGATTTGATTCAGCTATGGGAATAGATGTTTTTTCTTTTCCTTGGACAGGAATGTTCCTGTTTGTTTTTCCACCCTTGCCACTAATATCCAGGACCATTCTGAAGATTTAGAAAGACTCTCCAAAGGTCATTATGGTGACTCCCTTCTGACCCAAGCAACAGTGATTCTCCTTTCTTTTGGAAATGTCAGGGTGCAGTTACCACAAGCTTCCTCACAGACTGGATCTACTCACACAAGATAAGGGGTGTTTAATACATCCCACCTCCAAATAACTGTTTCTATCTGCTTGGATGACAAAATCTTAATAATTTTTAGGCACTTTTTTCCCTGAGGACATGCAGCAGGTTTTAATGGAGGCAAGAAAACCTATTACTAGAAAATCATATATATCAGTAACTAGGCAAAAGAAGTTTTCTATTTGCTGCTAAGAAAAGAACCAGCACCCATTCGGGGCTAGTGTTTCTCTAGTTCTGCATTATTTGTGTGAGTTACTATCCCTGTTCTGTCTTACTCTTATGTCAAAGTTCATTTCTTGGCCATTTTATCATGACTGCCCATGGAGCCCCGTTTTCCAGTGCATTCTCATGTGAAAATGTTTTTGAAAGGGATGTTGCATACAAAGCTTTCTAGAAACAAGTGGCTCCTGATTGGGATATAAATGTGTTATAGCTTTATCTGAACCAGCTTATCAGGCTGACATGAGGTTCTTAACATGGAAACCAGGTTTACTTATTGCTCCAACCTCTGCAAGAAGTGTCTGAATTGCAAGTTCTTATGGTGCGTCAGGCTTATCTCATTTTCCATAAGGACAGAGTTTCCTTAAGGACTAACCCTTCATTTATGCCTAAAGTGGTATCCAAGTTTACGTTAAGGCAGCCATTTATCTCCTTTTCTTCTTTACAGCGTCTGAAAGTAAGGAAGAAAGGATACTTCATACCTTCACTGTCCACAGAAAACTCCGGTACTGTCTTGATAGAATACAATCTTTCTGGAACTCTGATTAGCTGTCCACTTCTTGTGAAGTTAAAAAGGACAACCAGCATCAAAGCATACTGTTTCCAATGGTTGTCTCATGCCATTATCATTCGTTATACTCACCACAACAAGACAATTCCAGGCAGGGTCTAGGCTGATTCTACCATGGCATTGGTTGCATCTGTAACTTTTTAGAAAGAACTGTATTCTCGAAGTATCCTGGAAGCAGCAGTTTGATCCTCTGTATGTACTTGTACAAAACACTATAAACTAGATTCCTTCTGCAGGTCTAGGACAGGCTTTGGTAGGGCCATTCTTCAGGGGCTTCTGGACTCTCATCCTTCCTCCTCCCAGCCATTATAAGCTGTAATAGTCTACCCACACAGCTGTACCAGTGACCCATATGGTGAACAATGGTACTGCTGTGTAAGTAAGTTGACTATAACAGCAGATGTTTGAATGATCACTGCTCACTCCCTCTCTACATCCCCCTTATTTTTATATGTTTTTATTGTCTGGGCGAGGGCTGTTTATTTTTGTTTTCCAAGAATTGTGCTTGTCAGGGCTTTAACCTCTTCTCTCTGTTGGCATGAAAGCTGTCAAGGGCTTAGTGCTCAAACCTGACTTTTGAGTCAGTTCAGCTCAAACTGACTAATGGTTTGGGCACATGGAAGGTGCCCTAAATGATTTGGAAGCTGGGCCGGCTGTTATATCCTTATTAGGATATAATTCACATAGTAAAGACTACTGCAGTAGTGATCTTTTTAACCTCTACTCTTATGGTAAGTTTATTTACACAACTGTACTTTCTTAAATGTACAGTTTAACTATCTCACTGTGATCAAATGAATAAAACAAAATCATCCAGTGTAAGGCGTTGCAAGCCCTCTTCTCCCATGCCTCTCAGCTACCCTAATTTTAGTCTTTTCCTCTGAAATGATTTTCTGGTAAATAAGGGAAGATTACTGAGTATCAGAGACGTTAAGCATTATGCTTTTATACTTGCTGATCAGACAGTGTAACTTATTGTATTTAAATATTGATCTTGAGTTCAGGTCTTTTTCTCTGCTTTACCTTGATTTCCCAAACAAAGAAGCTGAGAGGTGTGCACTCAGTCTCTCACTTTGTCATTGTTTCTCGGTCGCTCTCTCTGATTTTTTTACCCATGCATACACACGTATACATTTGCAGACACAGACAGGCATGCACACCTATTTTCTTTTATTTACTTTTCTTATGCTCACTAAACAGCAAAGCCACATTTAGCAAGCATAAAGAATGGCATCCATTAGCTTTTTTTTTTCTGTTTGAGCTTCACAGCAGTTTAATATGCTGCCATGAAGCAGCAAATTTAATTTTACTGGGCAATATATAACCATTAGTACCCTGTTGGAGAACGTTTGTTATCCAATAAGATATTAGCATTTATTTTGCCCATTATCTAGTAGATTTTAACATTAATGTGTTTTTTCTTTTAAAGTAAATCTCATTTTTTTTTTCATTTTAAATATTTATGTCCAGTAATTACCTGCTAAGTATAAATGTTGTTTTCTTACTGGTTTATATATGTCAGGTAATATAGATTTACTGTTACAGTCTGCGTAGGTTATCTTATTTATGTACTCTGATAATTCTGTACATTCTTTTAAGGTAAATTTTGTGAATCTTTGAGTTCCCTTAAATATGTGATATCTTAAGGCTTGTACAGTTCACCAACTTCCGTTGATATATTATGTACCTTATTGTATAGTGATGCTACCCCTGTTGTTCCCCACTTTAACTCCTGCTGTTGCCTCTTATAGGTACCCTTTCATTTGTAACTAATGTATTGCTGAAGTCATTGAATCATGACAGACATTAGAATTTCAGTCTTCTTAACATGTAACAAATCCCTGACTGCACTAACTGATTAGTTAATGTAGTAGGTTAGTGTTGCAGCTTTCTGTATCAACAGTGGAGGGTTTGAAACCTTTTTTCCTCATTTTACTTTGCATATTTCTGAAGTAGCTATGTAATATTTTCAAGTTTCCCTGGTGTTTATTTGTGGTGCAGAGGACCAACACCCTCTGTATGAGCCGGGAGGGGAACATGATTTGGATCATTTCTAGTGCCTTTAAGGATGCTGGTGTATAGTGTTTCCCCTGACTCAAGTTGTCTGTCTTTTTTTTTTTCTAAGTGCCTTTAAGGCATTGTATGCAGAGCATCCCTGGTGTCTGTGTTCTTCCCAACCAATGTCATCTTCCTTTTTTTCCCATGTAAGTGTCTTTAAGGCACAGTATACAGACTATTTCTGATGTCTAGGGTTCTCCTCAATCCAAGCTTTCTTTTTTTTTCTCTTAGTGCTTTTAAGGCACAATATGAAGAGTGTCCCTGGTGTTTAGTGTCCCCCACAATGTTGCAGGATTTGCTCATTGGTTTTGGGAGTGTAAAGGTGTGACAGTTTCCCCTTCCACACAAGCATTCCTGCATACACACACCTGACTGGATGTCACTGACAGGCAGACATAGACACACACACACACACACACACACACACACACACGCGCACACACACACACACACACACACACACACACACACACACACACACACGCGCGCACACACCTGCCTTCCCAACTAGCTATCCTCTAACCTCCCCTACTGTGACCTCCCAGACAGATACACACATACATATACCCACATCGCTATCTATCCATTAAACTCCCCAGCACTTACTGTAATGGATTAACACAAACTTTTGGACATGTTCATTAATATGAGGGGTAATGACTAGACATGTAAGTTTATGCAGCATAAATGCCTCACCGCAGGCATTGCTGGGAGTGACCACAAAACTAATTAGCATATGTCTGTCCGCTCAGAATGCCTCATTAATATTTAGCATGCCCGTGGAGACAGCCCACCATGCTGCTGCACATTTTCATCCTAAATCATTATGGTAGGGCCGCCTGTAAATTGGAAATGTTTTCTGAAAGATGTTCATCCCGTGTACACCTCGTAGTAACCTTTGTGAATCAGCCTAAATGGTATTAAAAGCCTTCTTTGTGTCTAAACTAGAAGTTGCCATCACTTCATTCTTGTACCTACATAATCTATTAGTGTTATTTTTTTCTTTTTATGTTGCCTTGAGCTTGTCCATTAACACTGAATCATACTTCATCTTCATGTATCAAATGTGAAATTGTATTTCTTATTCAGTCAGTGTATATGGAAATAAGCATGTTATAATCTACATTTAATCATGTACTGGGATGATAAGATACACAGTGAACAGGATTTTTCTCTGCTTTTAACATTGGTGTTGCTATGGAATATCTCCAGAATCTCAGCATATCATTTTCATTCTGGGCAACTTTAGCTGGAAATAACTTATACACTTCCAAAATTAATCTGTCTATCTAGGTATCTATCCCTGGGGAGCTATTCTGTTTAATTTCTTTATTGTATAACTTCTGCTCAACAAAGCTGTTTTTAATAGAGCATTAGCATCTTTACATATATTACTGTCTGAAAAGGATTGCATTTCTTTATTTTCTGGCAGTATTTCATGTTTTTCACTGACTTTTGTGTAATATTTTCTAAACTCCTTAAGAATAGCTGCTATGTGTGTTACTGTATTCACTTCTAATACATTTGGTTTAGATATTGATTTCCATGTCAAAAGTGATAATTCAGTAAAGGTGTTTAAAAAAAGAATAGCTACTATGTCTGTTTTTACATCTATTATTCTCTAAACTTAATGGTAATAATTTGGTTAGATTTATTTAATATTTTTGACCTATTAGTTAATTTAAGTTATCTGGGATTAATATTATATGATGTAAGTTTCATTTTCTCTAGTACTGATTCCTTTAATAGGTATTTTAGCCATATCTGTTTTTTTTCTGTTGTGTATATGTTACCTGATTGTTCCATTATTTTGTATTTGTTACGTATCCAGTGAGTAATTTTGCCATGCATACAAGATTTTAAAGTATCCTGGTGTGTATTTTTACCAATATCTTCTGTATTGTTAAATAAAAATATATATATTTATTTCTTGTAGTAGCCATTGTTTGAAGTCTTACATTTTAGTCATATATGCTGTATTTTGCACCATATTGGTAGCTTATTATTATTTATTGTAATGCAAATGTTAACATGCTCTATATCAGATCATATTTTTATTATTATAAAGTTATTAACCTTCTCATTTAGGTCCATAAATATAAATATTCTGTGTATTGTAGTCTGAGTACCAAATGTGTATGAATAATGAGTGTATTTTAAAGTGTTTTCTTGTTTTTTTTTTTTTTCGTTCAGATCTATTGATTTAAAGTATTCTGTTCAATTTTTGAAACTGTAGCTGCAGCAGAGATTCTGGATGATTTATTTGCATTTGTGTTATCCTTAACACACAATTAAAATCCATCCAAAAATTGCACTTCCTTTCATTTGATAAATTTCAAGATGTTTTCTTGCATATTTAGCACCAAGATTTGGTATAAGCATTTGCTAGTGTATATGCTCTATTTTGTTATTCAGTAACTATCATGGAAAACATTCCACTTGTATCACTGTTAGTAAATCTGACTCTTGGCATTATTTTTTCTTCAATATTGATATACCTCATCATTTGAATTTATAATAGGATCTGGTTAGTATTTAATATTAATCTGTAGTGGATATATCTCTATAGGTTTCAATTGCATGTGTTTATTGTATAAATGCAGCATTAATCTTTTATTTATTTTATTTTTTATATTATTTTACATTTGTTAACCAGGAAAGTCCGACTTGGAACAAAGCCAGTTTTTAGCAGAGGCCTGGGGAGAAACGCTCCACATGCATGTCTTTGTAATGTTTGTAGGCATTTACTTAGACTATATCTTTTCTGGACATTGCTTAGTGCATTAATATTAATTGACAGTATATTTGATTTGAAGTATTTTACCCTTACATTCATCATACAGTGGTGCCTCATCAAGTGACACTTTATAAAGTTCAAGGATACTTTCATTAAGCTTGACTGATCTAGAGAACAGATAAGAAAAAAGAAAGTTAACATAGAAAATGTTGTAAACTTTTACTACCATGGCACTGTGATCCTTTGATTTCTTAGCCTAATTAGAAACTAAGCTAAACTTTAAAACTATTTCAGTAACTCTAAAACTCAGTGCATACAAAACTACTACAGGACATGTAAAATACTATAAATCATCTTTTAATGAGTATACTTTTGAATATACTCAGTACAAACATAAATTATATTACTGTATATGATATTACATGTACTTAGCTAATAGCATATATAACTATTGAGGGTATTGAAGTAGTGGGCATCTTAGAACAATAATGTTTTTTTATGTGGTACTTATAAATAAAGCATACATTTACCAAATAAATTCTGAAGTTTAAAAGAAGAGAGAAAAGGAAGAGAGGAAAAAAAGGTGGAAGAAAAGGTGAGAGAAGGAGGGAAGGCATCAATGGAGAAACAGTACACGCAAGGATTTTATTGTTTTGCTACACAATAAAAGTATACAGAAAAAAAATTCATGGATAGAAACATTGAGTTGTTTCCCTTCAAGGTGTCGTAAATGATATTATACAATTTAATGTTCTTGGGCTTAGTACATTAGTAAAAGTTAATAAGTAATCTGTTCTTATGAAAAGTAAAGCATTAAAAAGTATATAAATGCCCCAAATGTTTCTTTTTTTAACTCCTTCTCAATAATAATTCATAAGTAATACACTCACTTGTGTGTTGCTTAAGTTATCAGTTGTTTCCAAATCCTGAACAACTGGGTCAACTATTAGGGGTGTATTTGTTAATGTGGTAGTTTCCTGGGATAGAAGACTTCCCAAACGTTACAGTAATGCATTTTTTGCATTTAGTTTTGGTCCATTATTTTGGCAGCAGGTATATATTTGGGACAAACCTTCTTGCAGGATGGCTAAGTCATTTGGGGAATCATTGACTATTCCTAGCTTGCAGTAATCTGCAAACTTAGTCAGCCCAAGCCCCTTAATATTGGCTTTTACTTCAGAAAAGTAGATACCAAACAAGAGAGATCTAAGCATAGAACCCTTGAGGACTCCACTGGTTGTTGGTCTCTCTGTGGAGGTAACTTCCCCTATTTTGATTTTCTGCATCCTGTCTGTGAACCGGTTGGCAGTCCAGCATTTGACGTAGAAGTTTATTCCCAGTTTATGTAGCTTTTCTATTATGCCTGAGTGGGAAACTGTGTCTAAAGCTTTGGCCAGGTCGAGGTATATGTTATGTGCCATTTTGCCTTCATTCATTCCTTTGGTGACCTTTTCAAAAACATTTTAAAGACTTTCGGTGTTTTATATAGTTTTTGGCATGCTGACTTTCACAGTAAGGTTGCAGTGAATCCAAAACTTTTCTTTTTTTAGAACCCCCCCCCCCATAGAATGTGTCTTATATTTTAATAAAGATGAACTATCCACAGACTGTGCAAAACATTGTGCCTGATATATAACTGCACCCTTATACCCCCTACTATGAAATCTCTCCATCAATTCTTGATTATGTTTTTGTGTGTCTTGTGTTTGTATTTTTGAACATTTTTGTGACATTTGTAGCTGTAGAATGTCTAATGCTTTATATAGACATGTTTTAAAACGTCCTACTGCTAAGTTTAGATTTACTGCTATTGATCGTATTACTGTTAATGGATATAATAAACTAGGTTGGCATGATATTTTAAATAAAAAAGAATCATTTTTAATTGTTAAGTTAGGGTCTTTGTTTTCTCCAGGTTTAAATGACATGTTGTAATTGGTGTAAGGTAGGGATGTGTGATTTGTTCTGTGTATTTAATTGTAGGTGTGGATGGGATCTTAACATTTTTCTGTTTGCTTTGCACTGAAGAAGGTTTATGCTAAAACCGGTTTGCAGCATTTTGTCTATTTATTGTTTGTACAATAAATAGAAATTGTTATTCACTTATTTTGTGCTGGCCATGTCTTTTTCATGTGGATTTGACTTGATTTTTGGCCATGCACTGTTGCCGTACTTGCGTACCATTGCTAGTCTGGTTTACATTTTAGTTGTACCAAACAACCTCCTGTATATAACCAACTGCTATCTTTCAGCATTTTCATTACATCATTTTTGTGAATCTTGCTGTTTATCCTAATTCCAGTCAAACATGTTATTTTGCATGCACTCATAGACATAGTACATGCATTACCAGAGCTAACATTATACAGTATTGTCTATTGGATTCCATCATATAACTATAGGAGTTTCCTTTTTTCATTTAAACAGGAAGTTTATGAGACAGCACGTAGTTCCAACAAAATGAAATATTGTTATTTTCACACTGGTAATTACTGCTATCAGTTGTTTTAAAACAATTCCAGTTTGCATCTTTTACATTTTAATTATACCAAACTCCTACAGTTAATCATTTTCCCTCAGACATTGTTTCCAATGCAATATTTTTGTGAATCTTTTATCCAGCCTATCTTCAGTCAACATACATATTTTTTCAGTTTTGAATACATTAGTAGACCTAGTGCGTGCATTACCAGAGCTAACATCATACATTATAGTTGTGTGCCTTTCATTAAATAATATATTACTTTTCTTTTTAATTCATCAATCATTTGCTTCTGTCACTCTTCCTTTTACACTGTCATTGCACCATTATTAAGAGCAACATAAGTATAGTTTGCAATGTGAGAACAGGGTTTTTATCAGACAACATGCAGTGTAGGCCCCTCTATTCAGCTAAACATAACTTTTCTTGTTTAATTAAAATCTTAACATATAATGCTAATATTATTACATTTATATTAATCTTACAGTTGTTTTCTGTTTAGTACATATTTATTTCATTGATTTTAAAGTGTTATTCAGAGTGTAGTTGGCATATATATCACACCCTTCCTATATTAACATTTATGCTTTTAAGTAGTGTTCTCATGTAATATTCCAGTGCATTTTATTTGTTTTTTTCCATCATTTCATTTAAAAAAACAGGAATTAAATCTTTCAAGAATGGTCATATTTAAGGATAAGTTTGTGCAAAGCATGTAGATTGATCAGCTTTTCTTCCCTTGGATTATTGTTTATGATGAAATCTTTTCCCTGAAGTATCTATAGTTTTCTTTTCTGCAGCTGTTGTTTGGTTGCTTATGCCCTTACCATCGTCTCTTGCCTCCATCTGTTGTTTCGGTTTGCCAGTTCATCTTCCGTATATTTTTAGTATGAGTAGGCTTTTAATCCAAATGGATGGAAGACTTGGAAGTAATGCAGGATACAGTAACTTGAAACAAAGATTAATTTCTCTGAAATCTTACGGAAAGATGTGTTTATGTTCGTTCATGTTTGTAATGACAAATTTTTATGTCTCCAAACATTAAAATTGTTTGCTTCCCACACAAAATAGAAACAACTTCGCATTTAGTTTATGAGTCTGCAGTTTACTCATTAGAGGTCTCTGCTGCGTTCTCAGTCTCGTGTTGGGAATATTTACGCTGTATCATCAATAAAAAGTCCATTCCATGGGCCAAGGCATTTTCTCATAAAGTCTGCACAGTCCATCCCAGCAGTCTATTTTGATACTGTTGTAAATCTCATGTTGACTGTTTGAGACCTATCCTTGAATTCAGACAGTTTTCATTGCCATTTTTTTTTCATATTTTAATTGGTGTTATACCATTTTTTATTTTGTCTCATTTTCAACAGTTTACATATCAACTATTTTCTGTTTGGTTCATTCATTGATTCTTTGGTGAATACTAGGCTAATTGTTCTGAAGGGTCATGTTAAGCCTAGCCAGTAACCCAGGGTCAGAATCAAACCCTGTACCTTGTGTTTATATGGTGAATACCTTAACTATTATGCCAAATCCATTAATCCTGGTTAAAACATCTGTTTGTTGCAGCCTGCTGTTATTTATCTGTGTATATTCCTACAGGTAGCCACTTGTCTTGAAATTCTCAGAGTGCATTTGGTCAGGTTTTGTCTCTAGGAATGGATGAAAGAAGAGTTTTCTTCTTCAGCTGCCAATACCATCTGATTTTCTCCGCCATGATCCACCATAATACTTTCAATCTCTTTCTGAGATCTTACAGTTACTCTCCTTTTACTACACGTTTTGTTTTCTTTGTTGAACTTCTAGATATCATAGACACTTCAACTACCAATTTCTGTTGACAATTTACAGCAGCCTATAGACGTTTGCCAATTTAAACTGTGCACTGCACAGTGCTCCGGGTTTTAGCTGCTTACACTACTGCCACCATCTTGAAAAGCACTTTTGGTTTATTTCATGTTGCACTGACTCTTGATGCATGCAAGACTGGAGAAGTCTCCCCTTCCAATTTTTGACTATCACAGTTCACACCTTCTGTCTCTTCTTGCATCAGTAGTGGTTGTGACAATTCTGGTTGCTCTTCTCTTTTGAACTTCAATGTGTTTGTCATAGAAAAATGTTTATAGTTCCTCCTACTCATATTAGCATCATCTCCATTAATGACACAGGAACTTGTTTCATCTACAAACTGCAAAATGTTCCATGGTTTTTGCATTCTTAATTTGCCTCTTACCTGTAAATCTGGCAGTCTTGTCTAGTTTCTGTCACAATATTATTTCCACCTCTGCTTATTTCTTTCCATCAGTTTCTTTTCAGCATTTCCTTTGTCTTTATTTGTATGGGCTTTCAGGCATCTGTAGTATTGTGGATGTAGATCATTTGTTTTTCAATCCTCTGCCTATTAGCAGTTGAACTGGTAAGAGATTCATTTCCTACAGTGCAGTATTGCAAAACTGTGACCTTGGATTATTCTTAGAGATTGTTACTTCTTTTTCTTACACGAGTCATAATTGTTTGGATAGTTCTCTGTAGTTTGTGTTGGGTGGTGGATATTATGGAATAGACGGTAATTGAATTCTGACTCATGCATACAACTATTCTGAACTCCTGTCTTTTATACTGCATCATACCTCTCAACCTCGTAGTTCAAGAATTCTGAACAAAGCCAAAAGTAATACTGGGACAATGGCATAAAAATATGGATAATGATTAAATATTGTTCTTATAAACTCAGAAAGTTGATAGAATAAGAATTTTTTTTATTGGCATGCATTTTCTGAAAGGTGTAAAGTTTTAAACTCAAATGTCTGTCATTATTTAGTGATTTCATTCCTCAATAATTTGTAAGAAAAACCACAAATTGTATTAGGAACAGACCAAAAATATGAGGAAAAATCTAGCCATTCTGTGAAAATCTGGGCGGTTGAGCGGTATGTACTGCATACTTTGTTAGAAGTAATAGCATCAAGTTTCCTTTAAATATATAGACTTAAATATGCTAATCAAATCTGCATGTACTGTGTTTGTTAGTTTAATCACATTATAGAGCTTGGAGTAATATTTTACACATTTAAGATGTATAACTTTCCATGAAGTAAAATAAATCTGTGCCCTTAGAACTTCACGGATGAGTTGTTACTTGGGTATGCTTCTTTCCAGGAGTGGAAGAAAACAGACCAGATTTGAAAGGCAGACAGTTATGACCTTTTACTTTAGCCTCATTGTGTCTGAAAATAGATGTAACCACTGACAAAGAAAATAATAACTGAGCACATTGTGACCACTGGGTTACAAAAGTCAAGGAAGTACAGACTGTCAGTTGGCAAATAATGTGAAACAAATTTAATACATTACTTTTGAATCTTTAAGGCAGTGATGTTTTGTGGATCTACTTATAGAGTCTTTAGCATAGCTTTTACAGAGACCTCCCCCAAAAATTATTAGTATATACACAGCCCCATATAAAATCTTAATATCTAGAGATTAGTTTTAGAGTTGATCACAGTATGAATTAACTTTTGGCTGGAAAACAGGACACAGTGGGTAGTAGTAAATGAGCCAGTTATCACTGATGGGATAGTTATATGGTGTTTTGTTCCTCTTCATTGACTGTATCATTCACATTGTAGAGAGACTTGATGGAAAGTATGTTTCTTTGTTAATGACACAAAAACCTGCCACATAATTGATTCAAAACTTGGAGTGGATAAGAAATGAAGAGCCTTAGAAAAGTTTGAGTAATGACCAGAGGTGTTATATGCTTGTTTCTGTTTAATGAAGTGCAAGATTGTGTACCTGGGCAATAATGAAGTGCTTCTACCTGTTTGGGAGTTTTGCATGGATATCCTTTAGTGATAGCAGCTAACGTTAAAAGGGCCCCTTGTTTAACTCATCACAAAGACTGAAAGCAAAGGTGTGTGTGTGTGTGTGTGTGTGTGTGTGTGTGTGTGTGTGTGTGTGTGTGTGTGTGTGTGTGTGTGTGTGTGTGTGTGTGTATGTGTGTGTGTGTGTGTGTGTGTGTGTATGTGTGTATGTGTGTATGTGTGTTTGTGTGTGTGTGTGTGTGTGTGTGTGTGTGTGTGTGTGTGTGTGTGTGTGTGTGTGTGTGTGTGTGTGTGTGTGTGTTAGCAGTACTGGTAGAGAGCAGGAAGTGATTCCTTAATTTAATTCAGCTAATCTTGCTGAATGTGAATTACTGCATAGAGTTTTGGGAGTTTCATTTCTAAAATAATATGAACAGAACCGAAGGTTTGCAGATTTGGGCAGTAATATCGGTATACAGTCTGCACAGGATGTCTGTGGAGAATGATTTCATAGTTGCACTGCAGAACAATGAAGGGAGAGCAGGGACACAGTAAAAAATACGTGGATACTGGAGGAGAATTAACAGGCTCCAGGAGAGCAGCATCTTTGAGAAAAAAATACTCAAGTGTAATGTGCATCTGTAGAAAATACAGGAAGGATGACACGAGTGTTTTTGGAATCATTTTTACAGTGATTGTTTTGGCTTTACAGAATAACTTTTCTGAATGGATTGCAGAAGCTAAAACTGTGGTGGACTTTAAGAATAGTTGCAGTAGCTATGACGCACCTTGAGTAACAACAGGAAAATGTATGTTACTGGCCAGCAGTGAACTACTGTTTATTGTCATGGCAGGAAAATTAGCAAATTATGCTGGCCAAGCTGTCCTTGTCTTCTTGCATTCTCTTTACTTTATTACAACTGTGTGTGTGAGTGTATCTGTGTCTGAGTGTATGTGTGTATACAGAATGTGTAAGAAACTAGGTATATATGCCTTTCGGCAACTGGTCTTCAAAACATCTCACTTAACTAGCTGGGAAATGCAAACAGATATTAAAATATCCTTACAACATATCACGCATTCCAGTTATGTTATATCCAGATGACATGGTTATTTTCAAATCCAACTAGTTGTACCCTGCAATACAAACTAAATTCCAAAATGACTTGTGTTCGCTCAGACACTTGCTCCTATAACACAAACTTTTATAAAATATTAATAGTATTCAGCACACAACAAAGACTCACTAAAGCTCCCAGTACACATCACATCACTGTTACAGACAATTCCTCCATAGCAAACAACTGCCTCATTCAAATACTTGGGGATCTGGCTTTTCTTCTCCATTAATTTCCAGAACTACATTGCCAAAAACGTGCAAAAAATGTACTTGTTACTTTTCTGAGCCAGAAATACTCCACCTATATGACAGTCCCAGCCAATGCAGCCATAGACAAAGGAATGCTACATACCCAGCTAAATTACGGACTCCCTTTCATTGTCACAGCATCAAAGAAAATTACATCTGACCTATAGATCATCTCCAGTAATATGCTATTTCATCACAGACACATCTCATCAGGAACATCTGTGTACAACTGTCTGTCTAAGGTCAGATGGTTGCCTATCATTTAAAGATCTGAGCTCCTACCACCCTCCCTCCTCTCTGCCTTACTCATGATTCATTTTCATCTCTAGCACACAGACTCTTTGCTAATACCTTATCATAGGGCCTAAGACATCTCTTACAGTCCACCCCCAGTCTGGTTACACTTACAACTAAAATACACTGCATGAACCACGCTTTCTCCACACTAGCCCGTAAACTCTGCGAATCACTACCAACCTGTCTGTGAGAACCCCCCTCATGTACAGAGTTTAAACATGAATTTAAGAAACACCAAGTTGCACAAGCTTCATCCCAGTGTCACTAATCTCATCACACCGTTCCTTTCTGTTTTCTGTCCTTCATTTGCATTTGGTCATCTTGGCAACTCTACTGAAATCTTTATTCACTCCTTAATCCCCCTTACCTGTCTTGTTCTTCTCTTTGTCCTTTCCCTCACTATCCTGGTAGTTTAATTAATCTAGTTTGATATTCAAAGTGACCACATATGCATTACTTGCTCTAGTATCTGTCTTGCTTTTAACTTGCCTTTCAAATTGTCATGTGTAAAGTTTGTACAAATCTCTAAAGGTTGCGTGTGTATATGTACACACGTGTGTGTGTATATATATATATATATATATATATATATATATATATATATATATATATATATATATATATACACACATATATGTAAAGGAATAAACATTTTAGGAACACTGCTACTGCCACATGGCTCCATCACTATTAAGGAAAAGGAACTAGAGCTGGGTCAGCAATTTATCCTTTTCAAAAAGAGAATGGCGTATGAACAAAGGATGGCTGCTTCCTGTTTATATAATGAATGGCTGTTATATGAGTTTCTGTGAATGCATATTTTATAGTTTCATTTAGACATTTGTTGTTAATAGTCTGGTGGAGTGGAGTGAAGAGGGAAGGTTTGGCTTTCATGTAATAATGATTTGTAGTTACTTCTACATATGCTAAATGTGAGATGATTGAGACAGGACTTATTGCTTTAAGGAGTGAGCGACTATGGAAAAGGAGCTTTTCTTATAACAGCAGGTAGGAGTATGTTCAGTGTTCTTATGTTTCGCATCCCCCACCCATACACACACACACACACACACACACACACACACACACACACACACACACACGCTTATTTTATTAAGGCAGTGAATGGTGAAGAGTACACTTTTAAATAAAGGAATAGAGTTCAGTCTAGATTTGATGTTTAAATTTTGGCCTCAGATTGTATTGGTCTGTTGTGCTGTATGAGTGCCCGACAACGTAGGTGTCTGACATACTGTCAACTTGTGTGATTATCTCTGACATCTGCAGTCAGAAATAAGCAACAACATACAGATGTGACCATCGTTCAAAAGCAAAATACCTAAAAAAAATAAATTTTTTTCAGCGGGCAGGCCCACATGAACCCCCTCTTACTTACATACTCCATTTCTAAGGTGATGTCTTCACAAGGAATCAAGAAATTTACAGCGCAGTTGTAATTTGATCTTCTGGAAAAAGCCCAGTAGTTGAACATAAGAGTATTGATCACTAGTGTTTCGTGAACAAGCCTTGCTCTCAATTCAACCCAACCCAGCCCATTCCTGGTTCCTGGAAGCCCTCCAGACTGACCATCAGCCCTGCTTCCTTGGCCTTCGGTGGGCCCATTTGTTCCCCTTTGGTCACTATGGGCGAGAGTCAGCTTGATCAAGAAGAGGTTGTTATAGCGGTGGCTGACAAACTTTACTTTCCTAACACCCCTGTGTCAGCTCCACATCCTGACTTAGGATCTGTGACATTGAGAGAAGAATGTTTCTACCTCTTTGTTGATGTGCCTATCTTAGCCTCACCTTCACTCAGGGAGCATTCACTGGAGCACTAGAAGGCCAAGCTCCACCTCCATAGACTAAATGTCACAGCCCCCTCCTGACCTGGTGTGAACTCCACTCTGCTTCCCAGCAACATATTCGCTATACTCCTCCTCATCCTCCCCCCTAGAGAGAGAGAGGCGAATGGGTACAACCCCTACATTCCTGTCCCTCTCATCATTGTCACCTCCAGGTCCAGGACGCTGATCAAACTCCAGTCACCTGGTCATAGGAATGATTCCTTTCTACTACATCTCAACATCAGTGAGCTGACAGCTTATTAATATTTGAAAGGGTAAAGGGGTGAGGTGATTGGCTTAACAGTTACGTTTATCAACAAGATAAAAAAAAATCACACTCTTAGGTATTAACTCCAGAGTAGTAAACTAACATTTCAAATGCCAAACAATCAACAATCCACTGATTTATATGGCTGTAAGTGCTAATCCAGTTATCAATAACTTTGATGTAACATAATCCAATGTGATTTCTTTTACAACTTTTATGTCTCTAGGCTATGACTGACCATTTTCATTTTCTTGTGCTTGAATTATAAAGATCCTTTATGTAAGGTGTGCACTTTGTTGTTACTTGTTAATCTGGCCAATTCCTTTTCAGCTCTCTGAGCCATAAGCTGAATCAAGTCTACTAATTTGTGTGGTTTTGCCTTTTTCTTTTTTGGGTTTTTTTTTTTTTTACTAGAAGTATCAGCATCACTTGATTAGATTTAGAACATTTAAAGTCTTCAGAATATATGATCCTTCACCATAATTACAGCCTGGCTTGAGACAATTTCATGACAAATATCCAGTAAATCTGACCTCAGTTTACTTAATGCAGGGCAGTGCCACAAAATATATGATTAGTCGACCAAAGCCCCTGTAGAACAATGCCAACAAGAACTAGAAATACCCAGAAAAATCCTTGACAATCTCAAGGGTGTATAATAATATTTAAATTGGCACTACCAACCAAAAAATCTAAACTTTCTGGATCTGTCTCATAACATGAGGCTTACAAAATTTGTCACCACTTCAGCTTATCAAGCTTTATAAATAACTTCTGCTCCACATTACTCTATATTTATCCTAGATGATCTTCCTAGAAAAGTTTATACATCGCTCAGCCATCCTTCCAGCAAAGCACCTACACTGCTGCATTCCTGAACAGATATGCAGAGGCCATCTCTTAATAACACGATCCTCCGATCAACACTACAAGTCTCCCCAAACCACCTAAGTAAAGAAAAGTATGTTCCTACATCAGAACTAATTGTAAGCCTATTACTATCATAAGGGTAACTACTCTGTTACTTTACCTCCTGAACTTGCTCCCCCCCCCCCCCGATTTATTGCCAATAATTTGTAGTAATCTCGCTTTATTGTGCTTTCCAAGCTAGGCTTCTCCATTTCTACTACTTTACCAGATAGATTCTAAAAATAATTTTATTGTACTGCCCTACCTTACTCTTCCTAACTATAATACTTGCTCCAAGTCAAGAAGACTATCTGTTAATTATATAACTTTACTCTGTAAATGTTAACTCTTGCATTAACTTTTCTCCTTCCATTTCGTCCACATTTCTGTCCTTAATGATAGTTTTTTTCTGAGCTGTTCTGTGCTTGGTGTATTCCCATCTGGTCTTTCTGTAGTATGTACCCACCCCTCTAACGTTATCACACTCACCCACTGTCCCATGATGCCTCACGCCATTTAAACCCCCCCATCTATTGTTTGGTGCCATCTCTTATTTTCTTTCCCTGTCTAAACGTGGTATTGACTGTGCTAATTATTTTTAAGTAAGGAAAATCCATTGCCAAATGGTAATTTTTTTTTGTGATTTTAAGCTATAATTACACTTGCAGTGTGAGCAAGCCTCTGCCTGCTGAGTGAAAATTCATTAATGTCTTTTATTCAGTGGAAGTTAGTCATTGCCGATTCTTTGTACTCACTGCTTAAAGGATGTTCATCGTGCTTCACTGTAGCAGTCCTAACAAATGGGTTATCCGGCTCCCGGTAGCCCTTAGTCGACCAGAATACCAAAGGTAAGTAAAAATGACATTGGTTGCCGTTGGTTGTAAAGGACGTCAGAGCGTCCAATAAAAAGGAGGCAGCCAGCGTCACTTCCTCAGTCTTCCTTGCCACAGAGCCCGAAGCAGAAGCTTTTCATGCATGAGTGCCAGTCAGCAGTTTACCGTTGTTGGTTTCCAACTACAAGAGTTGAAGTCTACTACAGCTAAGTACCCCGTTGGGGATCCTCTTTTCTTGCCTTAACGAATGTCAGAAAAAGTTAATAATTGCCTTACCTGAGAAAAGCAGATTCCCCACAGAGATTTTCATTCCTATTGCATTATTTGTTTAGACCTTGACCACGACTTTCCCAAGTGTGATCTCTGTGCCTCCTTTAATCCGCGTATTATCCATCATCAGGCTAAGATTTTGGCTAGGCATTTTGGAGTTTGGACTAAGTTTGTTGGTATGGCATCCGCCGGTCTTCAGGCTTCAGATGTTCTGAAGAAACATAAAGTTAAGGACCGTAACAGGCCTTATTAAGCTAAATCCTTGGATGAGGTTACATTGGTCATCAATCAGGCGGTAGCCAGTGAGACAACTTTGCCGTCCCTGCAGTCCACAGATGTACAACTGCAGGCCTTGATTGAGTCCGAGTCCCTTAGGCCTTCAGCCTCCGTTTTGCCTTCTGACCTGTCGCCGGTCTCCTCTTCTGCTGGAGCCAGAGCTGCTAAGCTGACTGCAGTGTCCGAGGCCTCCGTTTTCCGTTCTGACAGCAAACGTCTTCCTTCAACCTCTGCTGCAACTTCGGTGGTTGCCAGGCCTCCCAAGTCCTTCAGGCTTGCAGGTAAATCTTCCATTCATAAACCTGTGAAGAGGCAGGCTCCAGCTTCTTCTCGTTCCCCTCAATCCCAAATGGTTAAAATGGCTAATGATTTGTTGGCTCTTATTAGGGGTTCTCAGCCTCCTCCTTCTAAAAGGAGTAGGGATGTTTCTTCTGAGGATTTGTCCTGCTCAGGTTCTGATTCTTCCAGCATTTTTGCTGATGAAGAGGAATTTTCTCAGGCTTTTTCACCTTTTGAGGATTCAGATGCAGAGGAGTCCATCCCTTTGGCCTCTCCGCCAGAGGATTTCTCTTTTGGTGATACTTTAAATACCCTCAGAGAACATTTTAAATGGGAGAGTCAGGATTATCCCCAATCCAAGAAATGGATTAGGGAGTTTCTGGATTTACCTCAGCATAAGCCTCTTGCTGTTCCCCCTGTGTTGGAAGTTGTTGATGTTTTTCTGGAAAGTCCTTGTCTCCAAATTCGGTTCCTCCTGCTCCCAGGAAACCTGACAGGTACTACAGAGTCCCTGATTTTCATCTGTTTCTTTTCAAGAATCCATTGGCGGATCCAGAGGTTATTTCTCTGGGCCCTAAAGGAGTTAAGGCCACTGTTACCAGGAATCCTGTTCCCTCTGACAGGGAGTCTAGGAACCTAGATAGGTGGGGCAAGAAGGTTTATACCTCTGCCACCTAGCTATTAAGGCTACCAATTGTCTATTTCATATGCTGAAGTACCAGTAGCGCACACCTTGGAGGCTATTAAGTTTAGGATAGCAAGTGTACCACTTTTGGCAGAGAGTAAAGACATGCAGGATTTACTGAATTCTGCCAGTCTGGTCAATAAGTATTCTTTGCATTGTGGTTTTGACATCCTTGAGGCCTCCAGCAGGTCTACGGCTACTGAATCTGTTATTAGAAGGCACTCTTTGCTCAGTGAACAGCCTCTTCCAGAAACTGTCAAGGCTAAGCTTTTGGATGTACCTTTGCATAAAGACAGTCTTTTTGGCAGCAAAGCAGAGAGGTACCAAAGAAGATGGAGGATAAGACCAAGTCCATGCAAACCTTTAAGGATTTTCTGCAAGTTCAACCCCCTCGCCTTAGCAGGAATTACCCTTCCAAGAGTTGGACCTTTCCTAATACCAGGAGACAGAACCGTTCCAGGACTAGAGGTTACAAATCTTCTAGGGGGCAGGGGGCTACCCCTCAAAGGTTTAGGCGTTGGCAGGCTTCCACTTCTAAAGGGGGAAGCTCCAAGCCTGCATCAAAACACTCTCAATTTTTACAACTTCTGCCTGTTCTTGCTTGCCGGGAGAGTCCTTTAGGGAGAAGGGTGGCCCTTTTTGCAGATGTCTGGGCCACTATCACAGACAAAAAAATGGGTGCTTAGAACAGTGTCCCTAGGGCAGAAGTTTTCTTTCCGCACCTTTCCATCTCCCATGGGATTCCCGAACATTCCTCCAAACCAAAGGGCAGAAGTAGAAAAACAAATTTTGTCTCTGTCTCATCTGGGAGCAATAGAATTAGTTCCTGCTCAGCAGGTAGGCCAAGGCTTTTATTCCAGGCTTTTCCTAGTTCCAAAAAAAAAAGGCACCTGGCGTCCTATCCTGGATCTTTCCATTCTGAACTCTTTTCTAGTAATTCCAAAGTTCAAAATGCTCACTCTGCATCAGTTGCTACCACTGCTAGAAAAGGATTCCTGGCTGGTAACCTTGGATCACAAAGAGGCTTATCTGCACATCCCTATCAGGGAAAGTTGCAGGCAGTACCTTCGTTTCAGAGTGGGCGAGCAACATTACCAATTCTTTCCGCTCCCCTTTGGCTTATCTACTGCTCCCAGAGTCTTCACAAAGTGCCTGGCCCCAGTTATTGCTTTTTGCAAGCAGAAGAAAATTCAGATTTACCCATATTTGGATGACTGTCTGATTCAAACACGTTCTCAGGAACAGCTATTAAAGGATCTGGAATTCGTAAAGACTCTTCTCTCTTCCCTGGGTTACACTCTCAATGTGGAAACATCAAAAATGGTACCATCCAAGGAGATAACATTCCTGGGAGCGAGTCTGAACACAGCCTCCCAGATGATATATCTCACCCAGGAGAAGCAGACAACTATTTCACTTTACTTCAAGGACTTGGCAAGCCTGTCCTAGCTCCCTGCAAGGAAATACCTGCAAGCTCTGGGATTCATGGCATCTTATATTCTCATGATTCCATATGCAAGACTGCATATGAGGAAATTGCAATGGTACCCAAGAACATTTGGTGTCAACACACAGAGGGCCTGTATATGATGATTCCTCTGCTTTCATCTCTGCAGGTGGAGTTTCTATGGTGGGCAACAGCCTGTCTACAAAACAAAGGGATGCCTTTTCGGACACCTCTTGCCACTCATGTTCTTACTACAGATGCATCGGACTACGCCTGGGCAGCACACCTCGATGGCAGATGCATACAGGGACGTTGAAACGCCCAGCAGATGCACCTGCACATAAATCTGAAAGAGCTGTTGCAGTTTAGCAGGCCTTACTAGCTTTCAAGAATCTTCTTTCTCCAGGGACCCTACTTGTCAGGACAGACAACACCATGGTCATGTGGTACATCAACAAGCAGGGAGGGATTCACTCTTACCCTCATGCAGGCAAAGCATGAATCTTTGGTCCATGGCAGCATCCCTGGACCTGCATCTCCTAGCTCATTTTCTTCCAGGAAGGCTCAATGTTTTGGCAGATCAGTTGAGCAGGCAAACCCTGGATCCTCACAAGTGGCAACTGAACAGAGCAGTCTTTTACAGCATCATTCAACGTTGGGGCACACCTCAGGTGGATCTTTTCTCCTCCTCAGACAACCATCTGCTACCTCTCTTTTGCACCAGACAGCAGCACAGCAAATCCTGGAAAGTAGATGCTCTGTGCTTCCCTTGGACATTGCTATCAGTGTATGCCTTCCCTCCTCTTCCTGTTCTTCCCAGAGTATTAGTGAAGATCAGGGACAAACGTCCAAGGACTATTCTCATAGCCCAGGCAGCATTGGTATCCGCTGCTTCGCAGTCTCTCCCATCTTCCTCCTTGGCATCTTCCTCTGAAGCCAGATCTTTTGGTTCAGGAAAGGGGAAACCTTCTACATCCTCATCTTCAATCTCTCCATTTGGCAGCATGGCTCATTGTATGACTCCTTCCCTTTCTTCCTCCCTTTCCCAACAGGTGGTTGACATGTTGATGGAGGCCAGGAGGCCTAGCATTAGGAAATCCTATGCTGGCAAATGGGAAAGGTTATCTCAGTGGATGCAAGCTAGAGGGGAGTCTGCTTCTCAATCTACCCTTCCTCTGATCCTGGAATACCTGGCTGATTTGCTTCAGGGTGGTCTTTCTTTTTCCTCTATCAAGATCCATGCTTCAGCCATCTCTGCTCATTGTTCTCTTGAACAGCCCATTTTCTTTCATCCCCTGATGAAAATGTTTCTCAGAGGTGCTTGCAATTCACAACCTCCCAGAAGAGCACCTACTCCAGCCTGGGATCTTAATTTTGTTCTGGAGAAACTCACTCTTCCTCCTTTTGAGCCAGATGTCTCTACAGATTTAAAGTCTCTCTCTTGGAAGACCGCCTTCCTCTTGGCTATAACTTCAACAAGGAGGGTTTCAGAGCTGCTAGCTTTGATGGCCGTGGAGCCGTTTCTTATTTTCCATGCAAATCGAGTCTCTCTCAGGACTAATCCCTCCTTTATGCCTAAGGTGGTTTCCAGCCTGACTCTTAATCAGTCCATACACCTTCATACCTTCTTTCCTAATCCTAGCAATAGAGGTGAAAGGATCCTACATTCTCTTGATGTGCACAGACAGCTCAGGTTTTACCTGGACAGGACTAAGGACCTTTGGAAATCAGCATAGTTATTGGTCAATTTTGCCCCTGGAGCCCAGGGCAAGGCTGTTTCTAAGCAAACCATTTCTAAATGGATTGCACATTGCATTACCTTTTGTTATTCCTTTCATGGCAAAGCTCTGCCTCAAGGGGTTGGGACCCACTGTACTAGAGCAGCTTCCACTTCTGCAGCCTTTCTAAGGGGTGACCCTGCTAAAGACATTTTGGAAGCCACCACATGGTCTTCTGTTCACACTTTCACAAAGCATTATAATTTGCCTCTGTTTTCCAGACCCCGGGTAGGGTTTGCAGGGCATTATCTCCAAACCTTGATGCTGTTGGTTCCTCCCCCTTTTTTCTCTGTGCTTTGGTAATCAACCCATTTGTTAGGACTGCAGCAGTGAAACACGATGAACATAGTATAGTTGTGTACACTTACCATAAATGTAGATGTTCGAGTGTATTCACTGTTGCAGTCCTTGTTTCCCTCCCTCTTTCCCCTTTTTTGTGGTCCTCTCCTATTTTCTTTTCCTGAGGTACAGGCTTAATTTGTTATTTGTCAAATTGGTTTTTGGTTTAAGCCTTATTTTCTGGGGGCTCCTGACTGTTATGGCAAGAAAGACTGAGGAAGTGACGTCGGCTGCCTCCTTTTGTACCGGAAGCCCTGATGTCCTTTACAACTGATGGCAACCGATGTAATTTTTACTTACCTTTGGTATTCTGGTTGACTGAGGGCTACCGAGAGCCGGATAACCTATTTGTTAGGACTGCAACAGTGAATACACTCGAACATGTACATTTATGGTAAGTGTACACAACTGTACTTTTCTTGGGATGCTTATTTTGAACAATTACTGCTGTAAGAGAATAATCGTGTTTCATATATAAAAGCTTACTCCAGTAGTAGTGTAGTCAGTGACTCACATATTGATTTAGTTGTATCTCCTGTAACAACTTCTATAGCATAACTGTTTACTGCGCACAGCTTCCTTGTAGTTGCAATAGACTGGTGCGCCTGGTCCTGTTATATGATAAAACTAAACAACCACTTATTTACTTTGCTGCTAAACCTACTTGTCTACTGTAAAGCAGCTAAAGAAGACAATTCTGACTCTCTGCTTAACTACTAGATATTCCAGTGGATAACAACGTAATGTAAGCGGCTGTGCTGTTATTCATTTAGCCACACGATACATTTTGTTTTAAGTAGTGATTCTTTTAAATCTACTTAATTTTGTAGTAGCCCCTCTTTAAGACCCACTTATTTCCCCTCCTAAATGGTGTATTAACTGGCAAACTGGGCACCTGTGTTTACTAATACCAGAAGTTATCTAAGAAATTTAAGATGCATATATCTCATTATAACTGTGTTCCTTCTTTTCTCAAATGATAAAAGAACGCCTAAGCTGCATATTAGTTATATGTCTACTGTTACTCTGATCTGTAGCTTAATTGTTTTAGATCAGATAATCATTTAAAACAGTAGTTTGTATTCTTATGACTATAGTAATGCATTTGCCTTGTTGTCTTTGCAACGGATAGTAATTTGATAATTTGTTCATACTCCATTAGCTACTGTCAATGCATTTGTCTCTCTTATTATCAAGCCGTTTGATAACTATTCTTGGACTGATTTTTGCTATGCCATATTGAGGGTATTACAAATATCTGTGTATTTTCAGTGATCTAACATACAATATCTCATTTTTACTTGAGTCTTACATTTGTTAGGATAGCAAAGTTTCTAAGTCTACTGTATAATTATACAGTGTTGCAGTTCTCAGGATAGCAAAATTTCAGTCTGCTATATAATTATAGAGTGTTTCACCCATAATTACTACTGTGCCTGTCCTGTGCCTCATACTCCCTACTGACCTTATCGTCTGACTCTTTCTGCTCTTATTTTTATATACTATACCTACATAGTTTAGTTCCTAACCACCTGTTTCACTCTTTACTCCCGTCCCACAACTTATACTACTTCATCCCCTTCTAACCTACCTTATTCCTTATTTCTTTTACAAAAAATAAAGGGCCATCTCTCAGCTGTCCTTCCAGCAAAGTGCTTGCATTGCATCTCTTAATAATATGATCCTCCGATCAACACTACAAGTCTCCCCAAACCACCCAAGTGAAGCAAAGTATGTTCTTATATCACAACTAATTATAAGCCTGTTACTATTACAAGGGTAACCACTCTGCTACTTTACCACCAGAACTTGCACCCCCCTCCTGATTTTTTGCCAATAATTTGTAGTAGTCTCGCTTTATTGTGCTGTACCTGTTAGGCTTTTCCATTTCTACTACTTTACCAGACAGTCTCTAAAAATTATTTTATTATACTGCCCTACCTTACCACTCCTAACTATAATACTTGCTCCAAGTCAAGAGGAGTATCTCTTAATTATATAACTTTACTCTGTAAATGTAAACTCTTGCCTTAACTTTTCTTCTTCCATTCCACACAAACCTTTATGCTTAATGTTAGTTTTTTTTCTGAGCTGGTCCATGCTCAGTGCAACACACTCTGTTCGCCCTCACTACACTTGGGCTCACTTCGCCCCCCCTAACTTACCCTCATTCCCACCCACCCCCTCTTTCATTGCACTTATACTGTCTAAGCCACTCCCCTTTACCTCAAGATCCAATTATCCGCTCCTTAACCACACCCAAGTATCATATACCAAGTGCCTTTAATACTTTACAACCATCCTAATACTACTTATTCCACTTCTACCGTATATCCTATATCAACTGCTGTAGAAAATGCCCAACCCCATTCTATTGGGTATTCTAATTTTTGCCCTCAGCATTCCACATTTCATACTAACTCAGACCACCTTCCTCCAGGGCATTCAATACTCATTATTTTCTAAAACACTTACCCTAAGTACAACAAAACAATACAACTAGCTACTCTAATATCTCATCTTTGTTTTATATATATATATATATATATATATATATATATATATATATATGTATGTATAAAAAATACAGTAGCAATACAGCTGGAAAGGCCCCAAAAGTTCCTCACCAAAAGGATAAAGGGTCTCAAAAATATGTCTTATGCTGCCCGACTGAAAGAACTCCAGCTCTATTCAGTCTCATACCGCTTGCTCAGAGGTGACCTGTGCCTGACATATAAGGTCATGTCAAACCCTGATTTGATGAATATGCTTCACCTCAAAAAATCTAGATCCCTCAGAACCACAAGGGCGGGAGACTTAAACCTTGGCACGGTTATTAATAGAACATGCTGGAGGGACAGATTCATCACCCAGAGACTCCCTATGCTGTGGAACAAAATCCCGGTACATGTGAGGCAGAGCACCTCGCTGGCCTTGTTCAAGAGGAATCTTGACCAATGGATGGGGATCAGATATACCCCAGGGATTACTTCAGTGTCACTGCTTGACAGAGGCACAGCAAAATAATAGGCATAGTTTTATTCAAACTAAAGGGGTGGCGAAAGCCAAATAACTATGGGCTAGGCTTATAAATGCCCTTGGGCAGATAGCCTAGTATGAACCTATGAACCTATAATACATACATCACCAAATTCAGAGCCCTCCCCATCAACAACAAACTCAAAATTATTCCCTATACTTTTCCTAGGTCCACTTCTAAAATTTTCTATTTCTCCCACCTTATTAGTCAACTCTTGTTACTGTCTCAAAGTGGTGACATCAGTCCAAACCCTGGCCCGTCCCTCTCTTCCAGTATCACCCATACCCCCACTCCCTCCCCTGCTTTAACCACTAACACTCAAAATATATTTATAATAACAATCAACACACTGAGTATTTTTTAAAAAATTCTGGATTTCGTGCCTGGCTTTGTCATTATACCCCTGATATTGTAGCTGTTTCAGAACCCTGGCTGAAGCCACTTATAGGTGACACTGATATAGTTCCAACTGGTTACAATATCCTTTGCAAAGACAGACTTCAAAAGAAAGGCGGGGGCATAGCTTTAATCTGTTGTAAATCCATAACCATTACTTCCTTTCCCAAGCCTGTTCCAACCTTTGGCAACATGGACATTTTATTAGCATCATTACAAATTAATAATACTAAATATTTATGCATAGTGGTACTATATATTTCCCCTGTTCCAAACATCCCTATCCTGGAAGATTTTCTATCTTGGACAACCTATAACATCCAATGAAACAGTCATTCTAGGGGACACTAACATTAACTGGCAAAACGTAATCTTCAATTCCCCAGCTAAGATTATTAACCTACATAGGTGTACCACAGCTTGCCACATGCCCTACACAAACAGCCCAAATCCGCCTTGGACTGGATCCTAGTCTCGGATACACACAAATATTCTGATAGTGGCACCCTCCCTGTTATACTAAGTGACCATTTACCAGCCTTTACACACAGAACCCATATTCAAGTACCCAAACCCCACCCTTATAGAATATCTAGAAATTTAAACTGCTTTAACCAAATAACTTTCAGTGACTCACCAAAAGCTCAGAATTGGACCCCACTGAAAACACTGCTCCTAGAAGATGCTATAAACTATTTTAACAAGGTCTTCCTTGATACTCTAAATACTCTAGCCCCCATTCAGAACAAAAGAACAAAAATTAATCATGCTCCTTGGCTCACAAAACCAAGAAAACAAATCCTTCTTTCCAAACACCGTGTCTGGAAAGAATGACGTAAAAACAAAACTAAGCAAATGAAATTAACTTCAAACAATTTAATAACAAAGCCAAAAATTTCATTAAAAATTACAAAAAAAAATATTTTTCACAACAATTATCAAGTCAAAGCAATAACCCAAAAAATTCTGGAAATTAGTCTCTTCTCTCCTTAATCCTGGGACCACACAAAACCCATCCCTTTTTGCTGATAAAAAAGCACAACAAATAGCCCACATTTTCAACTCCCACTTTATTGACAGCATACTTAAACCTGTCACAGAATCTCCTCAAACAACAAACAAACCTACAAACAATAAGACAACACAACAAACTCATTTCATGAGAATCCCATCCCACACCCTACACTCCACAAGGAACCTATTAACAATACCTCAGTAACTCCATTATTCACCCTTAAAACCTTTGCCCACAACTCTAGTAATCAAAATACTAACTAAAAAAAAGAACAAGCTCCCTATCTGCAAATAACCTCCCTTCTGAATACCTGAAACCTAGTGCCACTGCAGTTGCCTACTCCATCAGCATATTAATTAACCAATCTTTCTTAGAATCCAGAGTCCTTCACATCTGGAAGAAATCCATCATAATCCCATTGCATAAAGGTGGAAATACCAATGACTTAACTAATTATCGACTCATTTCCATCCTCTCACCATTATTTAAAATACTGTAAAAGTGTATACACTTTCAACTATTGAAATACCTCTCTGATAATAATCTCCTTGCCCCTACACAACATGGCTTTCACCCTGCACATATTAATGCTGCAGCCTTACTTTCTTTCACTGATACTGTGAACAAAGCTCTGAACTCTGGTCTGTTGACATCAGTAGTCTTATTAGACCTATCCAAAGCCTTTGACACAGTATCACATGCTAAATTACTCCACCAACTAACAACAGTAGGATGCTCAACCATACCTTTCCCTGGTTTTCCAACTACCTGGGCAATTGACAACAATCTGTGAGATGGCAAAACATTGTCTGATTATCTGATTAATAAAACAGGAGTCCACCAGGAATCCATTCTTGAGCCTCTGCTTTTCAATGTATTTATAAATAATCTCCACACAGTTTCCATACAAAGTTCGCTCACCCAATATGTGGATGATTCTACCATCATATCCTGTGCTAGCAACTTCCCAAATCTCTTAAAAATAATACAAAATGCCTTCTCAACCATAGAAACCTGGCTAAATGAAGCACAACTATTATTAAATCTAAAAAAATCTAAGCTCCTACTATTTTCGACAAAATCACATCCACAGGACTTTAAAATCTACTCCCAAAACAATATAGAAATTGAAGTAGTGCATACAGCAAAACTACTAAGCATTACTATAGATGACAAACTATCCTTCGAACAGCATATTATTAATACAAAACACACACTTTATAGGTATAAACCCTACATGGATAAACACACAAAAATAAAACTGGCTAGGAGCCTCCTACTTCCTTCCCTACTTTATGGTTCCCCCATCTTCACCAACCTTTACACATCTCTAAGTAATAAACTTCAAGTATGCCATTACAAAATTTACTTTTGGCCTTCCGAACTGCACACACGCCACTGCCAGGTCATTAAGGAATTGAAATGGTTTGAATTCCCACACTACCTTCATTACACCCAGCTAACTGTTGCTCACAAACTAATTTACAACTCCGAAAACTGGCCTTCTCTTGACACGGTTCTACAATCCTACATCCCCTCCCAGACCCTTTGGTCTTTAAATAAACTGTGTATGCAAACCCAATAAAAGAGCTGGTCAAATCTTTTATTCCCACTCCATAGCTAAATTTTGGAACACCCTACCTCCCGCTCTTACACAACTTGACTTCATAAAAACCTTCAAATCTGCCCTAAAAAGCCATTTTCTTAAAAATTATATCTGTCCTTGAGTACAGAACCATAGAACTCCATAAACAAAACATGTGATTTCTCTGGCTAATACTTTCTGACTTATATGGTCATTCTCAGTCTTAAGCAATTAATCTGGAAATAGACTAATTCATTGTATAAATAAGAACGGTTTATGATGAATGTATCTGCTTACAATGAATGTGTCTGTTTTTACTATGAATTGATTACTATGAATCTATATATTGTATGTTTACTACTAACAAAGCACCACATTTTGTAAAACCTGCGGTGGTCTGTGGATTACTGTATATATTTTAGTACACTTTTTATTAATGTGAAAATTATCATGTTGTAAAAACTCTGATCTGTTAATATGTGTATTATCATGCTGTATCTGGAGCTTTTCTCCCTGGGCCTCCACTGAAAATGGGTCTCTGGCCCAGTGGACTTTCCTGATCAACAAATGTCAATAAAATAAATAAATAATAAACGCATCTAATGATCCAGTGTTGTCTATGTTCATCTGTTTTAATTGTATGGAATGTCAGATCCGACCTCAGCTCCATCTTCAAAGCCTCATCAGATCCAGAGCGCTGACTCCTCCCCTACCCATAATTCCTTAGGCTCTACCTTAGATGCTCAGATCTCGTTTGTCATTTGACCATAATGGATGTGCAGAACAGCTCACGAACAGCTTGCTGTAACATTCAGCCTTTAGCTACTCCTGTCCTAACATAAGAGTTTTTTTCTCCACTCTGTTATGTTTACCTATAGCTTAGAACTTAGAATTAATAAGTCTAGAAGCACAAAACACGAATGAAACTTATAGAAAATAATAAAGCACAAAGACCAGCTCACAGGAACAGACTACACTTTAATATGAGCGCTTTCGTTGGCGTAAAACCATCTGACTTCTACAGATTGATTGTGTAGTCTGTTCCTGCGAGCTGGTCTTCATGCTTTATTATGTTTTTTTATAAATTACTGAGTCTAGTAATTAAATTTATTAGTACAGTTAACTTGCCTAGCTGAGGCATCCAGGGCTATTTTTCTTCCTACTGTTGTTAAAGAAAAAATAAAGACATAGTTAGGTTATATATTTATAATAATAGCTTTGTTGCTGTAGTTAGGGTCTAACTTTCTTTTCTTTTAGGTATCAGCAGGTTGAGATCTTCTGGATTCAAGAAGTGCTTAGTGTGTGAGCATAGACTTTCCTGCAGCACAGACAGGGGCTACCCCTTCCAGCCCTTCTGCATTCCCCTCCAAAAAAAGATTGAACAAAATCAAGAAGGCAAGAAAAGAACAAGGAACCTCATTGACATCTTCGAATCAGTATCCAGAGCCGTGGATGAGGGTAAGGCGGTCCACACAGCCTATCTGGACCTCGCCAAGGCCTTCGACACCATCCCCCACTCTGGAATCATAGATAAACTTACTAAGCTGAGCATTAATCCCTATGTCACTCGATGGGTTGCCAACTGGCTTACTGACAGAACCAACACTGTAAAAGTAGTCGACTCCAAATCCAGCTCCAGACAAGTGGCAAGTGGAGTACCTCAGGGTTCAGTCCTGGGACTGCTCTTGTTTGGCATCTACTTCTCTGAAGTACAGGTCAACACTAAGGGACTCTGGCTAACAAAGTTCGCAGATGACTGCAAACTGGGAGCCATTATTGAATCCCCAAATTATATGGATAATCTACAAAAGGGCCTTACAGAAACAGATGCTTGGTACCAGAGCCATGGGCTCAAGCTCAATGCCAAGAAATGTAGTTATCCCCTTTGGGAAAAACCAAGTACCCATGAATTACCACAAAGGTGGCAGTACACTAAACACCGAAAGTGTGATAAGAGACTTAGGGACACAGGTGGACAGTGGTCTCACCTTCGATAAACACATCGCCACAACAGTCAGGAAATCCTTCAATGTGACATACATCATCACTAAGAGCTTTTCATCCTGAAAAAAGGAAGTCATTATCCCATTGTACTCATCCCTCATTAGACCCATTATAGAATACAACACCCTGTTTGGTATGTACCTCTCAAGACATCTGCAACAACTGGAAAGGCTGCAGAAATACCTCACTAAAAGAATCACAGGCCTAAAGCAGATGCCCTATGCTGACCGTCTAAAAAAAACTCCAGCTATACTGTGTCGCATATCGTCTACTCAGAGGCAATCTCTGCTTAACATACAAGGCCATGTCAAACCCAGAGCTGTTGGACATGCTACAATTAAAGAAATCCCAGTCCCTCAGAACCACATGCCCGGGGATCTAAACCTTGTCTCATCACAATGAACAAAACATGCTGGAGGGATAGGTTTCTGACCCAGAGACTCCCCATACTCTGGAATAGACTGCCCATACATGTCAAGCAGAGCGCCTCTTCAGCCCTCTTCAAAAGGAACATTGATGATTGGATGGGAGATAGGAAATTCACCATGGGGATCATGTCAGTAGCCCTGCTAGACAGGGGTCCAGGGAAGTAAATATAGTGGGAAGAAATAGCCAGGGAATTGTATGGCTAGGCTTGTATAGGCCTTAGGGCCGATAGCCTGGTACCAACCTATGAACCTATAAGGACAAGATGTAAAAAGAGAGGAACAAGTCTCCCACTAAATCCGCTACAAAACATTCAATAGAACTGACAACTTCACTCAGTTCTGATCCTAAAGTCACTAGAAGATTGGATTCGACTACTCCTCTGGGTATGATCACCTTCTTCACCGGCCAGATACTAACCAGGAATGGTGAGTCCTAGACTTCATTCCCCTGTTCTTCAGAAGAGGAGATACTTCCAACCACCTTCACTGGCATTGTCTTCTCAGTCAAATCCTCATGGAGCTTGATGTTGAAAGGTTGAGGAGGAATTTTTTGAGGATGCAAATTCATACCGGGGTTATCTTGGTACCATCCCTTGGAAAGGTGCTGAATACTGGCAGTCTTACCCCTCTCTTACTGGAATCCATACTGACTTGCCGTTTGGATCTGATGTTATTGGATCTAAGTGAAACCTGGAGCACCTTTGTTGGCACCAGAGCTACTTATGACTTTGATGCCAACTGCTTCCCTTTCTCTGTCTTTTGACTCCAGTGCCTTCAGATTGAGATGAGACTCTTTGCCCAAAGCTTCAGCACAGGGTTCCAAGGGGTGTATCGACATGGAGATTCTTGGAGCTCACTCTCATTCGGGGATTCAGCTCTAGACAGCTCAGTTTTGAGATTGGCTTTGGAACCAGAGTCATTAGTGGTGAGGGATCCCTTCCTTCCAGTGATCAGAGGGAGTCCTTGGTGCTGGTGGCAGCTTTTAGCCTTCAAGGCCTTTGAAATGGTTTTGAAAAATACCAAGGACAATGTGCCTTCATCCAGTTTGGCTCCATCCAAACCCCAGCTGGGGTCTGCTTGTTCTTCTCATCATCTTGTCAGACAGGGACAGCCAGCACCAAGTGCTTCTGAGGAAGTCTGTTTTGTCACTTCTCCATCTTATTCTGAACCTTTTTGTTGCTCCCCCAGAAGATGCAGAAAATGGATGTACAAATAGGAGCACTTAGACTATTCCCAAGACTCTTTCACTGAAGGTACTGACTTAGATGAAGGGGTGGGTTCTCTTTGCTCCTTGTCTGAAGATGTCATAGTCAGTGATATTCTTGAATTAATGAAGCAGAGGAAGTTGATTGTCCCAAGACCATTCACTGGATGGGTCAGTATTCCAGGAGGTTTTTGAATGTGGACCAACATCATCTTGGGTGGCACTTCCCATTGACGCACTTATCGATCTTTATAGTTCAGTGGGCATGGAAGAATCATGATGTGTTGAAGCCCATTTCTAAAAAAGCCAGTCACATCTTGGCTGCTCCTAAGGATAGGAAGCACCAGAGTGAAGGTCCACCAGTAGATGCTGTGGTGGTGGCAGCAGTCACCAGAAAAGAAATATCAGAAAAAGTTCCTCTGTTCATCCTGTTGTTAGAGAATATGGGGCAATGGACAGATTTGGGAAGCGGGCTCATGCATCAACAATTTTTGCCCTCAGATCATTGAACTATCTGGCTTATTTAATAAGATTCCAGAGAGAGACTTGACCAAAGAGATCACCAAGTCTATCTCAGGGGGTATTACCTGCGGATGTTCAGAAAACAATGGACTCCCAGCTTCCCATCCTGCAATCATCCTCAAATGTGGCTATGCGTTTACTGTCTAATGTAGCTGACAGCACATCTAGAGCAGCAGGAACTGGCATCACCATGTGCCACTACACCTGGATGCTTCTTTGTGTCTTTGCTGAAGGCTTTAAGTCATCCTTTGTAAATGCCCGTTACAATGGTTCCAACTTGTTTGGACTTAAAGTTAAATACACCTACACCAGGAGCCAACAAGATGGTAAGACTCTCTTTGCAGTGGAGTATACTTCTCCATCCTGCAAAGAACTTTTTCTAAGAACCTTTCCATGACTCCTAAGGTGATAGACCTCCTCGTGACAGTGGAGAAGGCAGTTCTAATTGATGATACCCTAGAGACAGAGGTAGACTGCATAACCAAGGCTTTTATGGTCCCTTTTCCAAGAAAACCTTTCAGTGCTCCTGTACAGTTGCCTAACTGCTACACTCTGTAGGCAGTCAGGAGGTGCCTGTCTTTGGATCCTCAAGCCTGGCAGAGAATAACTTCAGATTCCTGGGTGCTATAAATAATATTAAGAGGCTATTCAGTTTCCTTTTCCCTACCACCACAGAAAAAGAAGAAAGTTCCTGATGTTCCACCCAGTCAGTGGGACTCGGCAGCCATAGAAATTTCAAAGCTGCTTGAAAAAAAGTCATTCAGCCAGCCCTCCATGACCAGTTATAATCCAGAGTCTATTTCACGTACTTTTTAATGCCAAAGAAAACTGGGGACCTCAGACCCATTTTGGATCTCAGTCACATTAACTAGTTTGTGAAACAGACAACATTCCGGATCATCACAGTACAGTCCATTATACCTATTTTGAGGCAGGGTGATAGGATCTCCAGGATGCCTACTATCATGTCAAAATAGCAAAGCAATCCAGAAGATTTCTCCACTTCTGGCTGGGGGCTGCCACTTGGTCTCATTACAGCCCACAGAGAGTTCAGCAAGATGTTGGCAGTTGTAGTGGTGCATCTGCACCTACTGGGGATCCAAGTCTTCCTGTATCTTGATGATTGTCTCCTCGCTACATCCACTGAGTATCTGCTGTTATGCCCCCTGGTCCAGGTACTGTAGTTGATTTTGGACTTAGGAATATGTGCAAGTCTACCAAAATGTTGACTACTCGCATATTGTCTACTCAGAGGCAATCTTTGCTTAACATACAAGGCCATGTCAAACCCAGAGCTGTTGGACATGCTACATTTAAAGAAATCCCAATCCCTCAGAGCCACACGCTCCAGGGATCTAAACCTTGTCATCACAATAAACAAAACATGCTGGAGGGATAGGTTCCTGACCCAGAGACTCCCCAGACTCTGGAATAGATTGCCCATACATGTCAAGCAAAGTGCCTCTTTGGTCCTCTTCAAAAGGAACCTTGACGATTGGATGGGAGAAAGGAAATTCACCCCGGGGATCACGTCAGTCGTCCTGCTAGACAGGGGTCCAGGAAAGTAAGTAGTGTGGGAAGAAATAGCCAGGGAATTGTTATGGCTAGGCTTGTATAGGCCTTAGGGCTGATAGCCTAGTACCAACCTATGAACCTATGAACTAATTCCAGCACAGAGTATAGAGTTCATAGGATGCTACCTAGACACAAAACTGCAAATGGTCAGCCTTCCTCATTCCAGAGTTCTTTCACTTTGTCTTATAGCTTTACATGTACCGCATCACCCATCATCACCAGTAAGGTTAGTTCTGTATCTTTTAGACCTCATGGCATCCACAATACTAATGGTTCCTTTAGCCAGATACTGCATGAGAGTACAATAGTGGACTTTAGCATTACAGTGGTTTCAATCCATTCACCCTTTACCCTCAGAAATTTGAATTACACAGATCTGCAAACATGTTACTTGGTGAATAACTCCCCCATGTATGACCAAGGGCTGCCCTTTCCGGGTGGAATCACAGTGAGCATAGGCGCCTCCCTTCTAAGGTGGGGAGGACATTTCAGAGGGAGAATGACCCAGGGTACATGGTCATCACTAGAGGTCAATCTTCACACCAGTGTTTTGCAGTTGAGAGCAGTCCTCCTAGAGTTGCAGGCATTTCAGGACCTCCTTTTCAAGGTTGTGATGTCCATACAGATGGACAACATGGCAGTGGTATGGTACACCAACAAGCAAAGAGGATCATGTTCTTATCTTTTGTGTCAAGAGGCCATGGCCATGATAGTCTGGCATGGACAATCTCTTCACAATGCTTTCTGATAGCAATACACATCCTGGGGTTATCCAGTGCCCTTGCAGACAAATTGAGGAGAACTGTTCTGATGCCTCATGAGTGGTCCCTCAATCCTACAGTAATATGTGCAAATTTCTGTCACTGTATCCTATCTGAGCAAGAAGTGCAGTAGGTATTTTGCCCTGATCCCTCCACAGTGACAGTAACCGATGGATGCATTGGTTCACATTTGGCTCCTGGGCCTCCTGTATGTGTTTCCTTCTTTGCCTCTCAAGAACAAATTAATACAGAATGTAAGACAATGCAAGGCCAGAGTGATCGTCATTGCCCCTTTTTGGCCAGAATAGACATGGTTCTCCTTCCTATGGTGTCTACTCGTACATCCACCAAAGATGCTGGATGAATAACCAAACCTACTGAGTCACTCGTCTGGACTGCCTCCTATGGACCAGAATTCTCTTGAAGTTAGCTGCATGGTTCCTTCAATTGTAACTGCAGCCAGAGAGATGCAAGGCTGTGTTCTGCAGTAGTCAGTTTTCTTTCTGCTTCTCAGAAATCGTGCACTAGAAAAAAATTATCAGATTAAATGGAAGAGATTCTCAGTTTGGGCCTACTCCAAAGGCATGAATCTGTTTTTAGCACGTTTTCCATCCATAATAGAATTTTTATGTGATCTCTTTGATAAAGGTTCCAGCTTTGCTACCATCAAGGTATAGTTGGCTGCAATTTCAAATTTCCATGTTGGAAGTAAAGACATTCCAATAGCTTCCCTGAAAATTTCAAAATTCTTCCTGAAAGGTGCTTTTTTACTAATACCTACCAATAGAGATCCACCCCTTCCATGGGACATCACCATTATACCACAAGCTCTGACTCAGGCTCCATTTGAACACACTACCACTGCAGAGCTAAAATTCCCTATTTGGAAAACAATTTTCTTAGTGGCAGTGAAGTCAGTCAGACAAATTTCAGAGTTGCAGGCCTTTTCATGTAAGTCTGTGTACCTAGTGTTCCACAAAGACAGAGTTTCCTTTAGAACTAACACATCCCTTATTCCTAAGGTGGTCTCCAAAGTTAATTTACGTCAATCAGTAAACCTGCCTGTGTGTTTTCCAAAGTATTCAAACAAAGCAGAATACTTGCTGCATATGTTAGATGTACACAGGCAGCTCAGATTCTGTATCCACAGGACAAAAGAATTTAGAAAAGACAATCAGTTGTTAATTCCATTTTCTAAACCAAAGTTGGGTAAGGCAGTTACTAAGGTTACTTTATCCAGATGGCTATCAGATTTCATCTCCTTTGTCTATTATAAGAAGAATTTACCCTTACTGGGTAAACCTAAAGCCCATTCAACTAGAGCAGTTTCTACCTTGACAGAATTTAATATAGGTTTATCCATTGATGATGTTTGTGCTGCAGCCACCTGAACTGTGGTACACACCTTTGTGTCTCACTATAAGTTGGACACTCAGTCCAGATCACATTCTTCATTTGGTTCCACCATACTCAGGAATGCCCTTCCTTGATGCCACCCAGTTTGACAGCTTATGATTCTGTCCCATAAGTTTGAAATGGATGAAAATAGATAACATTGGAAATTAAAGTTATGTACTTAACATAACGTTAGATCCATGTTGTCTGATTTTCTTCTGGTTCAAACTCCCTCCTTCCTACCCCCTTCCAAGTTATCACCTAGGAATTCGAGATGATTAAGTAGATGTAGATTTCATTCCCTGTCAGTGCGCAATCATGTGAGACTGTACCCACTATTCCTCAACAACTTGGGACTATCTAAATTAGGGGTTCATTTTAAGATAGATCCTGTTAGGTAACATGTCCTTATATATCAGAAGTTAGAGGGCAAACTCTATCTGAGCATCTAAGATAGAGATTAGAGCATTATGGGTAGGGGAGGAGTCAGAGCTCTGGATCCAGTGAAGCTTCAAAGTTGGCACTAAGGTGAGATCCAGTCAGATCCAACAACCTATACATTTGAACTAGACGAAAATAAGACAACATGGATCTAACATTATGCTATGGCATTCTTCTCCTATGCTTGCTGTCAGCCAGCTTATCCATTGTGGCCATTCTGAAATCTTAGCTTTAAAGACATTATTGCCTCAAGCCTTTTTCGCAAGGCGTATATAAATGAATTTATGTCTTAATTACTGTCGTAGATAATTCTAAACCTCTCCTAGCTGATAAGCTTACCTCCCTCCAATAATTATTCCCAGTAATCCAGGCCTTGACATTTCTATCGGTCTGTCCTAATCCCAGTCAAAGTCCCCAGTTCTTGATACTGCCAATTAGAAGGATATCCTTTATTCATATAATAGTCTTGGTATCAAAAATTCTAATCTAGCTAATTTTATAATGTTACAAGCAATAGAAGAATATGGAAAACATGACCCTCCTCCTTTCCGGATAGTCTGTCATATAAAACCATATCTTCCATCCAATTATGAATCACTATCCCAGCCTAGAGAGCATTATGCTAAGGGGATATAGTTCTCTGAAAAAGTTTGACCTTTGCTGCCATCACATATAATTCTAGAACTGGTAGTGTTAAGTTTTCCATTATCTGCAGCAAGGTAAGATGATGTCACTTGAGTGTTGTTTTTCCCTACCCATATAAACGTGTTTATAATCATCCAAATTCTTGACCAAAAGTCGACCGGCAAGGTAGTAGGGATTCCTTGTGATAAGTATAATGGTTGTGACAAAAGATGCCATGTTACTATTTCAACTCATTATGATATCTGTAGAGATGCTTTGAAGTGCAGCAGTATTTCTTAGTCTCATCTAAAATCGCAGTATAGTTAAGCTCTTTTGTTGAAGGCTATGTTTTTTTTTTTCACAAATGCTGCTTTATTGTATCAAACACATGTACAAAATGTACAGTTATCCTGCATAGTGTATTTGATTGTTCTGGTGGTTGGTCTAGTGACCCAAATCCTTCTATGTTTTTGAAGGTAATCTAGTCTAATATATAAAGGACTCAACCCAATACCAGAATTTGCAATAGATTCATTTTAATACAGTACAACAATAGATGTGTATTTCTTGGAACATCTTTATAAATTTCTTTTAAGATGATTGTCTTATAATAAGAACACTATTTGCTTTCCTAGGTTGTGTCATCCAACTCTCCCACATCTCTTCGACTCTTGTCCCATACCCAATTATTCTTACATATTTTACTTGGATTACTTTTTAAAGTTTCCCTTTTAAGCACTTCAAGCTCACTCATCAAGTTAACTACATCTTGCATTAATGGCTCCCGAGTTGACTTCCATCTCTTGGTTAACCCTTTTTAGTCAGTAATAGAATTAAACTGGCTACTGCCTTAACTTAATTATTGACAGTTATTCCTTCACTTCGGTTTAAGTAAAAAGTCTACTCTCATGAAATTTTGCAGTAATTCATGCAATTCTTTCTTATAAGTTTCCAGTTTCTTACACCCTGCAGAAAATGTTTCCAGTCCCCTTTTTCATATTTTCACATCTCCATAATTCTGTCGTATTACATGAATTGTTTTAGTTATTCTGTCTGAGGTATAAAAGTATTTGTACAGGCACTTTCATCCAAAAATTCTAAATTTCCTTAATTTAGTCACTATTTTAACAGTTCCACAAATTTTTCTCCACATCTTCCCTATTGTTTCTCTGCCTGCTATTTTTTGCCAGACCATATTTCTGACTCCATCCATGGACCCACCTGTTAGTAATTAGTGCCTTAAAACCTTTACTATCTAACCTCTTACTACTCGCTATCTCAATTCTATCTTCTATTAACATCATTACTAGGTCTGATTTTTTGGGGGGATCTACTAGCTGTCTCCTTGTCACATACTTTAAATAGTGTTTTTTTGGCTAGACCAGTCATTTAACTTTTAACTTCCAAAGCCACATTGAAAACATCAGGAAAAAGATCAACTCTCTTATTCTGGTCCTGGAAAATATCTCAGTTTCTCTCCAAACCAACTAGAGCTGCAATAGACAAAGGAATCCTCCTTGCTCAACATGAATACTGGCTCCTGTCGTAGCCACAACCTCTAAAAAATACTCATCCACTCTACAGTCCATTGAAAACAAACTCTGCCAATTCATTTCCAGTTCCTCCCCTCAGGAACACCACTACATTACCTTCTCCATGGCCAAATGGCTACCAGTCTCCTACAGATATGAGCTGCTGCTACTGTCTCTTGTTTTCAAACTACTTCAGTCAGGGACCATTCCACCTCTTGCAGTCAAACTAAAAAAAAAAAAAACAAAACACCCCCTTCAACCTCTGCACCCTCTCATTTAACTCCCTCACTCTAGACATCCCAAATTAAACTGCAATGCATTGACCATTCCTTCTCTGTTCTTGCATCCAAGCTCTAGAAATCTCTCCCCTTCACCTTAAATAAGTCTCCTTTTTTCCAACCTTCAGAGCTCTGCTCAAAAGACACCTTCATCAAAAAAATGGACTGCAAGTGCTTTTCCACTGGAAACTTAACATCACTTCTACTTTGATCCTCTGTTCTCAGCTGCTGCTTCCCTCTAATATTTGCTACTAAAATTTAATTCACATTTGATTTTCGCCTCTGCTAATATTATGTACATATTGTATCAATTGTCTATGAGATTATCTACCATTTGTGATTACTCTGTATTTATGAATTGGTTCTATTTTTTTAATCTCGTCACCCAGGCTGTGCCTACAAATGGTCTATAGCATTCCCCTTCACAAAGGAGGTAATAACATTCCCAATTTTCGGCCAATCCCTATCTTATCCCCTATCTCAAAAGTTCTAGAAAAGTGTGTCCACCTTCAACTTCTACCCTACCTTACAGACAACCACCTACTTACCCCACACAACATAGTTTTAGACCTGGCCACAGTGCCACAACCGCTCTCCTCTCCTTCCTCGAAACTGTCAACAAAGCCTGGGATTCCAGCTGTCTAGTGTCCACCCTGCTTCTGGACTTATCCAAGGCCTTTAAGACTATCTCCCATAACTTTCTCCTATCTAAACTCTCTAATCTAAACCTATCCCACTCTTCTGTCAACTGGTTTTCTAGTTACCTCTCTGACAGACAACAAGCTGTTAAATGTAAAAAAGCCACCTCCTCTTTCCTTAATACACCTACAGGCATACCTCAGGGTTCCATATTGGGTCCCCTACTGTTCAAAATTTTCATAAATGACTTCCACCAGAACATTCCAAGTGCTAAACTGATTCAATACGCAGATGACTCTATGATCATCTACTCCGCCACTTCCACCTCCACTCTCCTGAAACTAACTCAGGATGCTTTCTCTTATACCGAACGTTGGATGATAGACAACCACCTATCACTCAACACATCAAAAACTAAAATTATGTTATTTTCCCCTTCAAAAAGTGCCGTTATAGACAAGAACTCATTCTCCATTACTAGCCAAAACAATACCTCTCTCGAGGTAGCCTCCCATGTAAAGCTTCTAGGAGTCCTTATTGATGAACTGTTAAAATTCAATACCCACCTACTAACTAATATAAAGAAAACCCACCAGAAACTAGGCATGCTCTACCACCGCAACCACTATATCACTCCCACTACTTTTGTACTCTCAAACACCTTCCTCATTCCTGCTCTGCCATATGGTGCCTTACTTCTTACCAACCTTCAATCTTCTCTAAAAACAAAGTTATCTTCCTGTTATAACAAAATTTCTAGGTTTGCTACCGGCTATAAATCCTCCTCCCACCACTGCAATGCGCTTCACAAACTAAACTGGCTCGAACTTCCCAACCATCTTACCTACATTCAACTTACTCATGCCCATAAACTCATCTTTAATCCCTCCATCTTCCCCTCCCTTGCCTCTTCCTTCAAAATGCAGCTACCCAACAGCCTTCTAAGATCCATTAACCAGAATTTGCTTGAACTGCACAAGCCTGCTCATCCTCCAGGCAAACACCTACTATCCTTTTCCCTAGCTCACCTCTGGAACACCCTGCCACCTTTTATTCGTACCATAGATAACCACTTTACCTTTGACACTGCTTAATTTCCATCTCAAAACCCTCTGGGAATGTTCATGCTCTCATCCCATATGACTCACCTCTTTTTTCCCCCATTTCTCACACTCCTTTATTTCTCTCTTCTCTTCAGCTTCTCTGACTACTTCGCTCTTAATTTTTTCTCATTTACTCCTACTCTTGCTCTATTTTTTTTCTTATTGTCCCACCCTTCTTATATTCAACAATTAACACCTCTTATCCCCCATCCTACTTTAACTCTGCTAAGATTTCATGTAAAACTGTAATGCCAACCCTGTGTTATTTCACATTCTAACAAATTCAACAGGATATGCACCAGTGGATTTTTCTTATTTTAATTGACGTGTGTGTGTGTGTGTGTGTGTGTGTGTGTGTGTGTGTGTAATTTTATCTTTTACTTTTTAAACTGAATTTTCACTGCAATCGTATATTTTTATCATGTTATGTAATACCATTGTTCTTCAGTAGTATTACTTAAATGTAAATGCATTGTCTTCATATTATATTGTTGTTCATGCAGCTTTTCTCCCCGGAACTCCATTGAAAATGGGCTCTTCTTGGCCCAATAGACTATCCCGGTAAACAAACTGCAAAATAAATAAATAAATATAGTGGTTAGTGGAGTACCCCAGTAAACAAGCTAAAATAAATATTCCCCATATATAGCCACTATTGTTTTTTACAACTATCCAGTAGAAAGTTTTCCCTTATCTGCTCCCAGATCATTCTTTTTTCCCCTTTTTATGAATTCTCCCCAGAATAAAATGTCATGTTACCTTCACTCCATTTTTGTGTTCCCTCTAAATTCAGTTTAAATGGGGCAGTTGTCACCCCATAGGAAATTTACCTTGTACTCCTTCATCCTCAGTGTCTCTCTAATATTTTTTTTGTCACACTTCCTTTAGTTATCCTTTCTCTTGTCCCTTCCCCACAGGTTTCCTCCACATAATGACCTGCTGTTTTTAGGACTCCTTCCATCTTGTCCCATTAGTATTGATTTCCACCCTGCACTGTAATTGCTACTTTGCAGTAGGTGTACCAGCTTTAACTGGGATGCCTGCTGATATTCCTGTAAATTGGGAAACACCATACCCCCTTCATCCACTGGCAAAATCATTTTCTGCTAGTGATCCCTGGGTGCTGCTCATTACAAATATATGTCAACTTTGCCTTCCTCAATTTATCCCAGAAATCTTTCCCTGGATCATATTCCACTCGTTGTGATAGGCATACTGTTTGGGTAACCACAGACATCTTAATAGCTTGATTTTTCTAGTCCAAATCATTTAGAATATCATTCAGAATGGGTGACCAATTTTTTAAGCATTCCCTGTGGTTTCGCCTAAATTTGATATCAAGTCACTTCTGCCATCCTGGCTAAACAGATTCCAAGGTTATTTGACCTGATAGCATCCTCAAAGATATGGGTAAGTCTGGATTAAATTCCAGGATGATATATAATTTGTTCCTATTGCTTTGTTTTTTTCCCCCTTATTTATTTGATATGCTGAGATCTCATCCAAGTCCCCTAATATTTAAAAAAAAAAATGTCAGTATCGTTTTCAGAGTCCATTATGTATAAAATAATATCATCTGCAGACAAGGCTATTTCTCCTGTGCCTGCATGCCATAGTCACCTGTTTTTTTTTTCAGATTGTCTAATATTCTGTGCAAAAAGAAGGGGTAATAGTGTACATCCCTGACACATTTTCCATTTTATGGGAATCCCTTCTATTCACCTAGTATTTACCATAATAACTGTTGTTGAGCCATGATTTAATCCCTGAAGCAAATCAGTAAAATTCTCCATAAACTCCATTCTTTTCAAAATGTCCCATAAATAATCCCAGTGGACCCGATCAAATGTTTTTTCTGCATGCAATGTTAAATATACCATCCAGTCCTGCTTCCTTTCTACCTCACTGCCTAAGGTATGCGATTTTAAAGTATTATCAAACATTTGGCTACCTTTTATAAATCACATTGATCCTCTTTAATTAGTCTTGGGGGAATCTTTGCTAGTCATTTAGCCAGGATGCCTACAAATACCTTTTAGTCATGCTGTAAGATAGAAGTAAGCCGATATGAGCCAGGTGCAGTTGCATCTTTTTCCTCTTTTAGGAATTAAGGAGGTGATTGCCTGATGCCAAGATTCAGGGATCTTTTTATATTGCATTGTTTCACTGAACATGGCATGCCATCTCACTACAGTTTCATGTTTTAACAATTTCCATAGCTCATCTGGGAACCCATTTCCCCCCTGAAGTTTCACCCACCACCAATGTCCAAAT